>NC_043964.1:47280096-47335096 GCF_902148855.1 Sphaeramia orbicularis
AGATATGACATTAAAATTTTGGATGTGTTTGTTTATTTGGTAGGTGAACAAGTGTGATTTTTTTCAGAATTTTATGAGGGGGTCATGTGGGGCACTTTCTGAAATCTGGTTGATTTGGGATGGAATGACCCATGTACATTTTTGCCACAAAAGGTGTCCAGTGAACCAAATTGACTTGATCATGTGCTTTTCTTTACAGATCTTATGGAATTAAAAGAAAAGATCTGGATTATTTTGGCAAAAGGGTGGCATGGGAGGATGATATGTGGTAGCCTAATCATAATATATACTTTGCATAAATTATTAAACAGATACTTTCATGCTATATCCGTTGCCATGTCAGCACACTATCAAAGTGTCCTTAATGCACAACAGGAACAAGACAAACATTTCTGGTCTATAAGAATGAAAATAATTGCCTCTATACGGTGTAGTAAAATAAGATGAATACAACACTTTTAAAAATCACTTTTAGTCACTGTGTTTCAATGACTATATTCATTACAAATATTTAGGGATTGCACCAATTACAAAATTCTTGAATGGTACCAATATTTAAAAAACATTCATTTAAATGACATGATCCCTGCTGATATTGATGTTACTTTCTTGTTTGTTCATTTTGTTTGTGTTATTTCTGCTCTCCAAACAAATCAATCATTATTTCATCATTAACCCTACAAGATTATAAAAATAGTTCATTTCTTCAGTCTTTCTGCCCTTCACTACATTATCTTTGAGTGAACAGATTCAAACATACATATTTATGAGAAAAAAAAAAAAATCTTGAAGATAAAACATCAGATAAATATCTACCACAGTTACTGGTGAAAAGACATCTTATATGTGGACACCGACATAAAGAGCCGGTGTCCCATGTAACACTTTACACATGTGATACTTGTCAAATTAAAATATAATTGTACAAGCCAAGACAGTTGTGGTTTATGGCAAAGATAGTAAAGAAACATGTAGTTTGTGTGCAACAGCTGAATGAATTGCATCTCTAGTCATACATGATACCCATCACCAACAACAAATGGCAGTTACCCTGGCATGTTGTAGCTGAAACTTCAAAAGTGAGGTTAAAAAGTATTTTTTAAAAAAAGGTGAAAATCAGTACAGTCTAGTCATGTTGAAGCTACAGAGGTGTCTTTAAAGACTGAGACAGTGGCCAGAGACAGGTGTGTTAACTTTCAGGCATGTTGTCTTTAGAATTATGTATTTTCAGTCTGATACTTCAACAGTTTAACAATGAACTGGAACTTTATTCACTTGTAAAATTATCTTTTAAAGTGACAAAATTATACGCGAAGATGATGGGATGACTAAAACTGGATCAAAGAATATTTGTTTCTCACCTATGACTATAATACTTTTCTCTGAAAGAAGGACCCGTGGGACACAACCATAGTGGTGGCTCTTTGGCTGATATTGGCACATATCAGCTGATACATGCAAACATCGGCCCATATCAATGTTTTACTGATTGTAACAGTGCGTCCCTAAAATATTCATTAATAACATTTATTGGGTATGTTGTTTTAGTGAATCACTTACATCATATATTTGATAACTGTGTAGTTTTCGGCAGTTTAAATGCTACAATAGCATGCCTTTGCCTTCATACATGACTGTGAGGACATGGATTTCTGTGGGATTTTCAATTCTACACATAATATTGACAAATCCATAGCTCGAAAAGGTGAAACTGAAAGTAACATAGGAAACATGGAAAATATGAGTAAATTGTAAAGTGTCAGGTTACTGATGACAAACTATGTGTACAGGCCTGGGGGGGGTTATAGTAGAGCTGAAACAATCAATCCATGAATTGACTGGAATTTGTTATTGGAATGAATTATGCGATTACAATTTTCCTGAATCAAAGCTTTACCTTACTTTCATGTTATGCACAAAATGCCATTTGGTTTAAAGGGGAAAAATATTTTATTACTGCTGAAATATTTCTTGAATATTGAATTGATTGTTTGAACAAACTTTGCTATGCATTTTAACTGTTGTGCACCAATTAACTACTCTTCTTAAACAAAAGGAAAATGTATTTTATTGCTGCAAAAAAAAAAAAAACACAAATAAGAGCCATTGTTGTTGTTGATTTGTAGTTCATAATCTGACTAGTCTACTGGTTAGTACAGTAATCAGTGACTAGTTGAATATTGAAATAGTCATTAGTTAAAGCCCTATCAGCAAATATCAGCCAATATTAAACCAGTATATCAGTGCGCCCAATACAATAGCCTTTTCAGTGGAGATGTTGTCTTAGTGAATCATTTACATTATATATGTGATAACGCTGTATAGGTATTTTGCAGCTTAAATGTCACAATAACATGCTTTTATACATGATTGTGGGGACGTGCATTTGTGTAGGATTTTTCATTTCTATATATAGCCTAATATTGACAAATCCATAGCTCAAGAAGGTGTGATTGCTCAAGTAATTTTTTTTCGTAGAAAATATGAGTGAAATGTATTATAATTGTAAAGTTGCTGAGGACAGAATATGCATCTAGGCCTGGGGGGTTATATTAAGGTGAGTGAGTGGGTCAGTGGGGGACAGGTAACCTACCTGGATGAATTGGATGGTCAGGGCGCTCTTCCCCACTCCTCCTCCTCCCACCACCACCAGTTTGAATCTTTCCTCTTCTGCACTCATAACTGGTTTGGGACTGGGATTTATCCGGAACAACTGTGTTCGGGGCAGAAAAAAAGTCCCGCCGATATAGCAAACAACCAAAGAGTCTAAAAGCCCGTCCCGGAGCGGAGTTCTGGAGAAGTCCCTCTATAGCAGAACGTTTTATCGGTACAACCGCAGACTTAGACGACACATTTTCACATCGAAACTTTAAAATACTGCGACCATTGTGGCTGTGAACGCCACACCTGAGGAGTCCCGCCGGAGTTGACTTCACTGTCCACTCGAAAAACTACCTCTACCGCACTCCTGTCGCCTCTTTTATTGTTTCGGTCCCTTTTCGCTTACTTTTTGGTTGGAGTCGGTGTGTGTCGCGGGTTTTCTTCTTCCCCCGTCTCCGCTCTTTTCTTTTCTGCCTCCAGGCTGCGTCTGAGGGCGGAACTGCTTCCTCTTTTTTCTTTCCTCAAGAAACGGCAGCAGCAGACTCAGAATTAGTCAAACACACAGCACAGAGCAGTACACTGACACAAAACACAGTCGACCGACCTCAGTCCGTTCACACTTCGGCTTTTCCTCAGAAATGTTGAAAACTGATCCGAACAAATCTCACTTTCATGTGTCAGTTTCCTTATTTGGGCATTTAGAGAAGCAGTGACATCACCTAGCCGCTCTCGCGCAGGATGTAAAACATGGTTACACAGTTCAAAGTCTTATCTCAGTGTAAAGCAAACGACTGGTACTGGTTCAAATCACACGAAAGATCTAATCCTAATATGCACGATGTTATTGTTCGTAAGTGTGATTCTACGCTGACTTCAGTATATGTTCGGTTATGTCAAAAAATAAAAGAAGCAATTTTATAGTGTTTCCAACTCCTCAGTAAGGAAAGTAGTGTAGACTATGTATTATCCGTCCTAATAGTTGGTAGAAGTTGCTAAATGGCGTCATCACCTAATTTGCATAATTGGGTATGTGCATGTAACTGTAGTGAACGATGTAGGAGACAAGAACAACACTGTGGGAAAGACAAAAACTGAGTATTAAAGTACCCTAAATATGTTTAGAAATACAAATGAACCATACTCTGTTAAATTCTTGTTTTTTTATGTTCCAATTCGAACCCTCCTCCTTTATCCGGGCTTGGGAACCAGGTAAAGTGACTCCAGGGGATACACTTTGGAGGAGTTAGGTTATTTATTTATTTATTTGTTTAGTTTTTAGCTTCATTTTCTTCGGTTTGGTTTTTAACCTTACGGCCCACTTAGAAGACAACAAGTCACGGTAAAACATGAACATTTTAACCATAACATTTTTGATGTTCAGTGTAGATTAACAATCTAAATCGACCAAAAAGAGGCAATAGAAAAAACTGTCAATACCAATGGGAGTGATTTATATTCAGTGCAGTGATTTGTTTTAGACAAAGAACAATTTGTGCGTTAAGGTCAGAGTAAAGTCTCTAATAACACCAGAAAAAATCTAGAGATTTGTTGCTTTTTTTGGATAGAGTCTCTAGAGGGGTCTGAAAAATCACTAAATATACCAACAAAGTGGCTGTTGGAAAACACTGACTTGTAGCTAGGCAAAACTGTGTGTTTTTCTATGTGAATTTGGTGTCATTTAGAGGGAAATTGTGTGTGTTTTAGCATTTAAGTCACTTTTCAAAGTTGCTAAAAGTTTCAAAACAAATTTTAAAAGCACTTAAATTTGTTGCTTGGTGCTTTTAGGGAAAAAAAGTTGCTAGGGGAGTCTGAAAAATTAATAAATCTACCAACAGCAGTGCTAAGTTGGCTTCAGTGGAGGTAACTAATGCTTTTCTAACAACCAATTTCAGTTCATCTAGCTCACAGGTGTTAAACATGCGGCCTGGGGGCCAAATCCGGCCTGCCAAAGGTTCCAGTCCGGCCCCTGGGATGAATTTGTGAAATGTAAAAATTACACTGAAGATATTAACAATCAAGGATGTTAAAATCATTTTAGGTCATTTAAGTCTAAAGTGGATCAAAACCAGTAAAACACTATCATGATAACCTACAAAAAATGAAAACTGTAAATTTGTGTCTTTGTTTTAGTGTAAAAAGTAAAATTACACAAAAATGCTCACATTTAAAGACTAGTCTTTTACAAAAAATGTGAATATCTGAAATGTCTTAAGAGAAGTATGTGGAATTTTAATAATCTCATTGTTATTTAATGTTTTGTGCATTTGTAGATCCACTGTGATCTTTAAGTTGTGATTCACATGTATAAATGATGAACTAAGGCATGATATTGTTAATATTGCACTTATTTTACTAAAGAATTTTCAGGTTATTCATATTTGTTCATGTTATCTTCAACTACAATTCGTAGATGTGAACATTTTCATTACAGAATTAACTTTTTTCACTCAAAAGTTCTTATCCTATTATTTATATTACTTTACTGGTCCGGCCCACTTTATATCATATTAGGCTGAATGTTGCCCCTGAACTAAAATGAGTTTGACACCCCGATCTAGCTGTTGTAGCTCTGGGCTGTGTTTTTCTGTTGAGGTGGGTTGTTATAAACAGCTTCATATCATGTACAGTATATGATGGCACGGTCAATATTCTGTAACTCTCTGCAGTTGCATTAAGGGCCTAGGACCTCAGCTCCAAAATGAATGTAATATAGTAAGTATTTCTCCGAAAACCCCTGGCTCTGATAGGCTTACACTGAACTTGTCTCTAAAACTATTGAGTCAATATTTTTTTTTCCAGGACTCTTTCTGATCTCATCCACTTTGTGTGGATCCTCTAATCTTGCCCATCTATGATTTTTCCACTGTTAATCAGATCTAACAGAAAATAGAAGTGTTGATGTCTGCTCTTTCAGGTTTTGATTGACAAGTCTGTAGGCCTCACCTTACAAGTCAGACATTCAGAGTTTTGGTTTATTTAATAAAAGTTATCTTGACTGTAGTTGTGGTGAGTAGGTTCCACTAACAATACTGTGAAATTACTTTTTTGTGTAGTGGACAGTGTTTACATTTTACAGCGTTTGGAAGCATTAGTGCCTCTGACATGCCATCTGTGAAATCACAAACTATTAGCTTCAAACCCACAGATATTGCTACAGTTCTTCTGTCCACCCATTATCTACAGAATATTATGTAATTCATAGATTTTTGGAGCCATAAGTGATCTTATGGGGACAAACAGGGCATGAGGGGTAATGGGTGAGCTGATCCTAAACACCATTTTATTGATATGGAAACAGTAACAGTAATCTTCATGAAGTATTGTGTAACAAAGCCATTGTGTGATGTTGTTAGTGTGGAACCTATTCACCACAACTACAAATACAAGCACAAACAAACAAGATGTATGTCATGAAAAAATGCAATGTGTTAAACACACAGAAAGTCCAGAAGTCCAAGTAAATCACACTGGTTCATTAAATGGTGCCTTCTATTCAACCTAATCTAATAAGTGTAGGAAAAATTTAAAGATGGACCAGATCACTTATTAGAGATTCAAAAATAAAACAAATAAAACAAACATGACTTCTGGGAAAAAAAAAAAGTATTTTAACAAAGAAATTTAACCCCAGTGGTCATCAGTGGTATTACAACTTTTAGATACTTCTTTGGTTTCATTGTATGGCCGAGGCTTCACTGAACCACTGAGCCTATTGAACTGCATCACTTAGAGGCTGAAAAATTGTGTAATGTTTCCAGTTGACATGTGGTAACATGTTAAGTGTAGTTCATCACCCAACCCTGGTAAAGACAAATGTGAAGTACAAACAATAGGAAGGTAAAGACACTATGGTTTATCTACCAGTTGCTCACAACTCTTCATTGTTGGCTTAGACTTGCAGTACAAACAAAGTCGAAGTGTTACATGTGATGTATTGTTCACAACACAGTTTGTTTAATGTAGGAAAAAAATATGAGGTTTTATTCAGTTTCATAGTTTCCTCTTCTGAAGGCAGCAGTGTCCCAGTTGGAAAGAAAATGTCACTGTAGACCCTCTATAGCAAAAACATGCATAGATAAATATGTCCTAGTGTGATGAAACATTACATTGTACAGTATATTACAATGTAAGTATCACTCATGCAATGGATTCTTTTCTTTTACCTTAGGACTAATTTGATTTTATCAGCTACACCGCTTTAACAAGTATTTCACTGTTTTGCTTTTGTATTATACCTTGATGTATACTACAGCTGAAATGATGAATCAACTTGAATCGATTAAAAAAATATTTGATTACAATTTTCTTAAAGCTTTGTTTCCTTAAGTTTGTTACCACTAAACACTGGTTTCACGGTTGTGTTTCATGTGGACACTTATTGTGACGCACATGACGCCAAGATCAACACAAACAACATAGAGTTTAGCTCAGAACAGACGAGGACAAAAAGGCAGAAAATGTGTAAGTGCTCACTTTTCTACATTGGAATCATCACTTACTCCTTTAAACTTTTAAGTTTTCACACAAACAATAAAACTATTTGTCTTTATTTTTTCAGTCATTTGTTAGTTCCATCTTAAGTCGTTAGTAAGTTGGATCCAATTGTGTTGAAGACAGCAGTGCACATTGTTTTTAGATGTCATTTGACTTTATATTTACATATATTGTTATTATTTCTATATACAAATTCTTTATATATCCTGGTTGTGGAATAAAGGACAAGTTGTCATTTTCATGACATGTCTGTTTCACATTTTTACTATTTCTTCACTTATTCAAATAATTGTTAATTGAATTGTAGAAAATAATCAATAGATTAATCAATTACAAACATAATCAATAGCTGCAGCTCTACCC
Source organism: Sphaeramia orbicularis (assembly GCF_902148855.1). Classification (NCBI taxonomy): domain Eukaryota; kingdom Metazoa; phylum Chordata; class Actinopteri; order Kurtiformes; family Apogonidae; genus Sphaeramia; species Sphaeramia orbicularis. The sequence continues at coordinate 47,287,555 of NC_043964.1, forward strand.
CTATGTATATGTGCATATTTTAATGTTGAAAAAAAGAAATGACCACATCTTACAAGAACAAGATAAATTGATCAAGTTTAATGTGAAATAAAGATCCACAAGTGTTTTTACACACTGGGGTATTTTATATTCATCTCTGCAATAAATAAACAAACAATGAAATAAATACATAACAAAGACAAACACATACATCAGCGCTCCTGTATGTATGTTTGCACATAACATGTCGTTTTGGTTCTTTTGACACACATGCACAAATCCAAACCCCACCCCCCATCCTCAGCATCTGTAAGCCTGTCCCATCCTCACAGGTTGGACAAACATGTCTCCCAGCAGCACCCTCTCCCCCCACCCCAGCAGTCTGTTGAGGGTGTAGCTGAGTGGTGACAGTAGACTCTGCTCCCTCGTCTCCACGCCTCCACCACGGGTGGAACTGTGCTCTCTGTGTGTTTCCTCCGGCTGCCTGCAGAGGGCAGTGTTACTCTGTGTCTTTACTTCAGCCTGTTCTGCTGCCTCCCTCTTGTGGACAGTTTTGGATGGAGAACTGCACCTCACTTGCTGGCTGTTTGCTGGAGGGCGAACGCCCAAGGGTGTCAAAGAGAGTGTAAGGCTTTTGCGTTTCTCTAATAGAGAAGCAGAGCCTGCTGGGAGTTGTAGTTGCGTGGGGACTTGGGGTTTGATCATCTCCGAGAGGCTTGAAGAAACCGGTGGATCCATACAGAATGGCTGGACATCCTGCTGCTTTTGATTAAGAGTTAAATGAAGAGTCCGGAGTTTCCCTGACAAGGAAAGATGCTGATTTTCGCTTCCATCTGAGCATGAATGTCTTTGCTGCTGTGTCTGGTCTTTGTGGATGTGTTGGCCGTCTGCTGAGTCGCTGTCAACACTGACCATGTGGGGGTCACCACAGGGGGGCTTCTGGCTCAGAGTGCTCTGGAAGTGCTGCAGCTGACCCAAGAAGTTGAAATTTGGAGAAATGGAGGGCCTTCGCTCCTTCACAAACCTTTTGAACAGAGAAATATGAAATGGGTTACAGCCTTGTACAAATCTCACTAACCCTGGGACTGGTTTCTACATGGAACTGCAGTGGATTTAGTCACGATCAGGACAAGGCTAGTAACAAGATTCTGCCTCTACCTGAGCCCATATCATTAGCTTCATAGGATAAGCCATATTTTTTTCAGGTCATAGCAATAATGCAAAATCAGTCAGCAGTATTGGGAGAGTAAAGTTACACACATATCACAATTTAGCCAAAAATATTACTCTGGTAATTAAGCAATGAGCCTAAGGATACGCAAGTATTCCTCAATTTTGATTGTGAAGCAATCTATTAAGATTTTGGGACAATTTAGAAAATATTACCACTCAAAGACTTGTTGTATTATGCTGAGAGAAATCACCTATCCATCAGTTATCATCACAGTTGGAGCCCTGTAAAAAAAAATATCCACAGTAGGACATTTATTTACTCTTTTGATTAACTAACACTAAAGTTTAAACCTTAAAGATCAAGACCCCAAACTATTTTTCTCACAACTTCCAAAAGATTTTCTGAAAAATCTTTCCCAAGTGACTTTGCACCATTTATTAGAACAGGGGTCACCAACCCTGGTCCTTGAGAGCTACTATCCTGAATGTTTTTTAGATGTATCCCTCTTCCAACACACCTGATTTAAATGATAAGCCTATCATCAAGCTCTGCAGAAGCCTGATAATGACCATCAGGTGGGCTGGAAGAGGGGTTGGTGACCCCTGTATTAGAACATTATCCTCTGCATTTTTCAGGGAAATTTCTGTTTTCCTATATTTAATTTACTGATCATGTAGATTTTCATAAAAGCTCAGAATAGATTCAAAGGTTATTAGATGAAAACAGAGAACACTGAAGAAAAAGTGACTTTCAGCAAAGATATCAATCGCTGAATGTAGAAACAAGTGCTGTCTCCATCCACTGTCATTTATCAAACTCCATGGGTTTTACTGGTGAATTAATGTTGTAGAAGATGATGGTGTTCCATATTCACTACAAAGCCTCTGAACGTCCAAATAGGTCATATATGATGACCATGAAAAGATGACAAACTGTATTTTACACCAACTATTTGCATGTATTGATAGGATTAGTGGATCAACAATTATTAAACATTTTAGATCAGTAGATGGTTTTGGTTGGTGGTGGATGTGTGGGTCTTTAAGGGTTAATAGGTTAATTTTTGGACTTCCAGAACAATCTCTGCAGGTATGAAACCTCCCCTGGACAACTGTGTGAAATAAACATCCCATTACTGGTTCATCTTAAAGAGGTGGTGTCAACCCAGGTAAAACTGAACCATAATTCAATTCATGTACAGGATGGAAATTTTTTTGAGATAGTTTGGACTTTCAGACCAATCATAGGAAGTTATACAAGGCTATCTTTGGAAAAAAAAAAAGGGGAAGAAGAAAAATTACAATGCCAATGCCAGATTCCACCCATCTACCGGAGGAGACAGAGCAAATGTAGATGATAATGATGATGATGATTGCAGGATGTACAACTGCAACATGAAAGCAAAACAAACCACACCAAACTTAAATTTACACAAAATATGAACCACTGTTTGGATGTTCATGTATTAAAATGCTCACTGAGACATATATAACGTATCCGAAATAATCATTGTTTTGTCGTCCACTGTCATAAGTTTTGGTTGATGTTAAACAGAACTTTCATGTTGTTCTTGTTTTTATTACTACATCACTCTACATCACATCACTGTGTGAGCAATGTTTAATGTTTAATGTTTAAATAAACAAAAAAAAATATATACAGTATGTATGTATGTGTGTGTGTATATATATATATATATATATATATATATATACACACACACACACACCTTGGATGTGAATTTAGAGTTTTGAAAACATTTTAAGTGAGTATTTTTAGCTCCTCAAATATGTCATTCATTGTCATCAACTGTGCATTTATAAAAATACAGAACTTTACACTAGAGCTGAAATGATTAATCAACTCGAACCGATTCAAGAAGAGTAATCAATCACAGTTCTCCTGAATCGAAGCTTTGTTTCTTTAATTTCACTGCCACTGAACATTGGTTCCACTGTTGTGTTTTACACAGATGCTTATTGTAATGCACATGATGCCAGGATCAACACAAGGTTGTATGTTACTTCCATGTTAAGTTGTTAGTAAGTTGGATACAATTGTGCTGAAGACTGCAGTGCACATATGGTCTAAAGATGTCATTTGACTTGTTTGTTCTTTATCTATACTTTTATTCTGTTATTATTGTTGTTGTCATTTCTATATAGATATTTTTACACATCCTTTTACTTTTATACTTTTTGTGATTGTTGTTCAGCTTGCTTTGAAATGAAGGACAAGTTGTTTGTCATTTTCAGACATGTCTGTTTCACATTTTTACTATGTTTTCACCTGTTCAAATGACCATTTATTTGAATTGAATCTAAGACAGCAATTGGTAGATTCATCAATTACAAAAATAATTGATAGCTGCCGCTCTAATATGCATTATGTATATATATATATATATATATATATATATAGGATGTGTATGCAGACTTTTGGAAAATTTTAGGTGAGCATGTTTAGCCTCTGAAACATGTCCCACATTCTAATAAGCTTTGCATTTCTTTAATTACAGATCCATTGGGTTTTTTGCAGTGAGCAGTGCTCAGGCCCTAAAAATACAGAATTTTACACACACTGTTGATACCAACAGGTCTAGATATTGACTGAACTAATGCTCAGATCAGGCAGAGTGTGGATGTACCTGTAGGCCTGGTCCAGGTCCAGTCCGAGGCTGTACATGATGTAGGCGACAGCCAGAGCTGGGGAGCGTGAGATCCCTGCTGCACAGTGAACCAGCACCGAGGCTCCAGTGGACATAGCTGCATCTGAACAACACAGACACACACCAGCACAGTCAACAAGCAGAACGGCAAATGTTCACAAGATCCTTTACAAGGAAATGGAGCTGTTGTTTACTTGCACTGGAAATAATTCCACTGGGAAGAGGATGCCATCAGCTACAAATTGTGGGGGTTGTTTCTCTACAGATAGTGTGAGATAATGGTTGTGCTGCTGACCTATGAAGTGCAGAGCCTGTGGGATCCATGGCAGCAGGTCGTCCCACAGGGAGTCATCGATGGGGATACGGAGGTATTTAGAGCAAGGCAGGAAGGAGGGCTGAGGGCTGCAGCGACTCACACTTAGTACATAGGAGATACCCAGAGCAGCCAGACGGTCCTAAGTACACACAGGAAAAAAAAAAGAATACAGCTGCAATGTTTCAAATATAGGATCAAGGAAATACTCAAAATGACAAATATCACTTAAATTTGGTCAGATGTTCCCAAAATAACATAAAATGACAGTAGGAAAAAATTTACCTCAGTAAATGTTTATAAAATCACAAAACTTAAAACAACTATTGCTGTTTAACCATCAAAGACCCAAACAGCCACTGGCAAAAAAAAAAACAAAACTATCTGATCTAAAATGTTTAATAGCTTCTAAGCCACTAAAGCTATTGATACAATTAAATAATTGGTGTAAAATGCAGTTTCAGATATGACTCATTTGGACGTTCAGAGGCTCCGTAGTGAACACAGTAACACCATCATCCTCTACAACATTGATTTACCAGGAAAACCCAACCCACTTGTTTTTATGTTCAGTTAATGATATATTAGAAAAAGTCCCTTTTTCTTCTGTTGTCTTTGTTACTGATATAATAACCCCCAGCCTTAATCTGAGCTTTTATGAACATCTACACAATCAGTAAATCAAAACATAGTAAAATACCCGGTTTTCACTACAAATAAAAATGCAAAATACAGAGAATAATACTATAATAAATGGTGATAAATCATTAAAGAAATGTTAAATAGAGAGAAAAAGTCATTTGGAAACTGCCACAAAAGTAGCACTGGGTCTTTAGGGGTTAAACACTAGATGATAAGATGTGTGCCTTATGTAAATCCTAAACAATGCTTTGGGTTTATTGACAATTTGCTCTCTGGACAGTATCCAAATAATGCATTTGATTAAAAAATAAATAAATAAATAAAAGCCAGTTGTGGCTGTTTTTCCTGAGTGCGAAGACAATCCAGCCGAGCATGCGCAGAATGAGTGTTTTCGCTCTTGTTTGTGATTTTGCATATTTACAACATTTTTCCGATCATTGCATTGAGCTGTAAACTAAATCCTAAATACCTGAACCCCAGACCTGTCAGTGAGTACTACGACAGAGTCTGGACATGCGCGTGGGTCGGAGTAGATGCTCCTGGTCTCACCTGCGTCACGTCGCTCTCCGCTCCCAGGTAGAGTCGCGGCAAAATGACGGACAGCGGCGGCCGGTCTGCTTCTCTCTCCTGGGACCAAACCATACCTGCAGCAACAACACACGTACCACATTTCACACATGGAAGCATTTGGTTTTGGCAATGAAAATGACATGCACTAAGGTTTTCATGAGACAGAGCGCATGACTTCATTCTCTTGCAGACCATCACATACACACTTAAGTTGAAAAACAACTGTAAAGGAACGGTAAACATGACTTTACTCACTGCGTGTCTGAGGAACGGATGCAGATTGGTCTGAGGCTGCAGGTTCTAAAGGTCTGCAGGTTCTGGTGTTCTCAGGTGGGACCTGGTACGTCGTCCGCTCACTGTGTTGTCAGACTGACTCTGAAACGATGAGCTCATCCTCTTTCCAACAATAGATCCCCACTGGATGATGTCATGTTCAGCCAATCAGCGCTTCGCGGAATTTCACACGCGCAGACGCAACTCCGCAGTATCTGTCCCTACGCGCGTGCGCGCTCACGTCAACATGATTGAGCCTCAGTGCTGCATCACCGCCTCCTGTGCACCAACAGCTGGATTCTCCAATACTTTGCTCAGTTCTGTAAATTATTCAACACAGGCTCAGTCTGCACATTCCCATGCATTTCGCACATCACATTACCCCTCACGTGCACCCAAGCGTAAACACAATTAGAGTTGCTGCTATGGAATACTTTAGTAATTGATCAATTGTGTAAATATTAGATTCAATCTAACGATTATTTGAAAAGGAAAAAAAAAAGTTAAAATGTGAAAAAGACATGTCTGAAAATCACAAATAACTTGTCCTTTATTCCAGAACCAGCTGAAACAAGTATAAAAGTTAATGGATATATTTAAAAAATTGGATAAAGAAATAACAACAACAGTATTAAAGTAGCCTATATATATATATATATATATATATATATATATATATATATATATATATATATATATATATATATATTTATTTATTTATTTATTTGTTTATTTATTTTTTGTTCAATATAAACAAGACTCTGCGTCCACGGATCGGGTTGTCGAGCCCCCTGCTGTCGACTGCCACCCAATCCACACTGCACCCGGCCCCTACGATTCCCTCAGTGGGTGGTGAGTCCACCAGAGGGCGGGCCCATGTCGGTCCTTCGGGCTGGGCCTGGCCGGGCCCCGTGGGCATAGGCCCGGCCACCAGGCGCTCGCTTTCGAGCCCCAACCCCGGGCCTGGCACCAGGGTGGGGCTCTGGCTGCGCCATGCCGGGTGACGTCACGTTCTTTCATTGTTTCTTTTTCATAGGGGCTTTTGAACTGCTCTTAGTCTGTCCTGTCACCTAGGACCTGTTTGCCTTGGGAGACCCTACCAGGGGCATAAAGACCCCGACAACATAGCTCCTGGGATCATTCGGGCACTCAAACTCCTCCACCACGGTAAGGTGGCAGTTCCAGGGGGAAAAAGGTGGTTTGCCCTCTCTGGGTTGGTGGGGAGTCTTTGCCCCAAGTGGAGGAGTTCAAGTATCTTGGGGTCTTGTTCACGAGTGAGGGAAGGATGGAGCGTGAGATTGACAGACGGATCGGTGCAGCGTCTGCGGTGATGCAGTCACTGTATCGGTCGGTTGAGGTGAAGAAGGAGCTGAGCCGAGAGGCAAAGCTCTCGATTTACCAGTCAGTCTGCGTTCCTACTCTCACTTATGGTCATGAGCTTTGGGTCATGACCGAAAGGACAAGATCCCGGATACAGGCGGTCGAAATGACTTTCTTCCACAGGGTGGCTGGGTGCACCCTTAGGGATAGGGTGAGGAGCTCAGTCACCAGGGAGGAGCTCGGAGTAGAACCGCTGCTCCTCCACATCGAGAGCAGCCAGCTGAGGTGGCTTGGGCATCTGTTTCGGATGCCTCCTGGACGCCTCGTGTTCCAGGCATGTCCCACCGGGAGGAGACCTCGGGGAAGACCCAGGACACGCTAGAGAGACTATGTCTCTCAGCTGGCCTGGGAACACCTCGGGGTCCCCCCGGAAGAGCTGGAGGAGGTGTATGGGGAGAGGGAAGTCTGGGCATCCCTGCTTAGAACGGTGCCCCAGTGACCCGGCCCCTGAAGAAGTGGAAGATAATGGATGGATGGATGGAGGAAAGCAGATTCATTTGACCACTAGAGGGAGTAGTGAGTCACTCTGCTGGCCTCTGGTTGTGTTGAAAACTAACACCACCACGCCTTGACCAAAAGGTCCGAAAGTGATGAGACTGGGGAGGAACCACTAAGAAACAACTTTTAAGCCATGTTTCCACTACATGGAACCGGCTCAACTCGGCTCGGCTCAACTTGACTTGGGTACCAGGTACAATTCCTGGAGACCATTTCCATTACAGGATACTACCGACTTTAGAGTACCTGGACATCATAGCGATGCGGTGTGTTACTTCCGTGTTGTCTGCTCAGAGAGTTGCTGATAAACTCGCTCATTGCATGTTGTCTCATCAAGCTCATGCTGAATTTTTACAGCTGAATCTCCTCGACCGACCATGGTGTAGTTTTGCAGGCTGTCATCATGTGGATTAACCTACCGCTATATTTACTGTCAACTTCCTCATCTGTTTTTTGTAAAACGGTGGGTCACAGAGACAACTCTTTAACCAATCAATGGTCTGCAGTGTTTACACATCACGTTTTAGTATCTGTTCCCCAATCTTGGAACCTCGGTGGAGGTGATACCAAAAAACTAGTACTGGGTACCAGATTCCAGGGGCCTCGTGTATAAAGACTTGCGTTAATTTCATACTGAAACCTGACGTACACCCAAATCCGGAAAAGTCCGTACGCACAAAAAAATCCAGATGTATAAAACTGAGTGTACACCCGAATCCAAGTACATTTCCTTTATACATCTCAATCAGCGTGGAATTGGGCGCATATGTTGGAGTACCTGACTCCTCCCTCTCCACGCCCATATTTAAATATGCAAATTAGTATGAACGGGGTCTGCAGGTGGGGTTCCCTCTGGGATTTCCCTCTGTGCATGATCAGATGATGACGTCAAGGTGGACGCAAAGCGGAGGCCGAAACAGGTGGAAGAAGAAAAGGGATGAACTCAGACCATTTCAGCAGAAAGTCGATGATATTGTGTGTAACACTTTTCTCACAGGGCTGATGCAGATCACCCCCAAGGTAAATATATATTTATTATTTGTTTGTCTCACATTAGTTCATTCTATGGGTCATCCAATAGTCTAATCACAGCCAAACTAGATAAAGGTTCATGCGTAATCACGTCAGGAAATCAAAGAGGAAATCAAAGACTTTGACTCATTTTTAATCACTCAAATTATTATTTTCCAACAATGAGGCAGAAGACGGTGAGACCCAGTATCATCCTCTTGTCACAGAGCCTTCCTGTTGCCTCCCCGGCGTTAGCCAATCCTCCGGTCCGACAACCAGCTGCTGATGCCCATCCGACCGGCATGGGTCCGTGCTAACCCGGGTCACAAGAGGACATCTTGAGAAAAATCGGTGGAGTCAATGAGTCAACTGGACTGACTGTTCTCACAGACATGAACACTACATTAAATGCATTTATCAACCAAAGAATTTTGTGTCCTTGTCTCTTTTTATGGTTGTTGCTGAATGACTTCCCGGGCAGGATTGGCATTGATGGGTCCAGAGTTGGTCTGGTTTTGGTTCTGGTGGTGGATGTGCTGCTCTGGCAGCAGGATGACGTGCTGGTGTGTTCAATGTTCATCTGTGTATCTCTGATGTGCCCATCAATTGGAGGAATAACCTTTTCAACATTATTAACAGTGTCTCAGTGTCACCTCTAAGTGTTGCCAAAGGTTCCAAAGCACTAGAAACATGCGTGTGCCAGCTATGGACTTGGCGTGAAGGACCGCACATTTCCACGTTCATTTCACTCTTTATACATCTGAACGTGAGTGTGGAAAAGGGCATACACCAGGTTTTTTCTCTTTCTTTTATTTTGGAAAAGAATGGAGATTGAAATAACTTCTACATGGGTGAGTTTAGTTATGAGTTTTGTGAAGGAATGAAGTTATTGTGGGATGTTATTATCTTTGCTAAGTTTCTGTTTGTTGATCCATGGTTTAGACTGAAGTGCTATTGTCCTTTAAACTGATAAAGACTAGTGCTACTTTTGTGGCAGTTCCAAAAGGATTTTTTTTCTCAAACCTTTCTCAGGGAATTAATCACCATTTATTATAACATTATCATCTGTATTATGCATTTTTCACTGTAAATCATGTATTTTCCAATATTTAAATAAGATGTTCATGAAACCTCAATAAATTCAAAGGATATTATTGTCATGGTACGCTCCTGTGTTGCTGCTGACTCCTCCCTCAATAATCAGACTCATCTGCAGCAAGCCACACAGCAGCAGCACCTTACTATCAGGAGCTTATATAAGGGTCTCCTTTGCAGCTGTGCAGTGCCAGATCATTTCACCTCATACCTCGTCATATCACAGACTCTCCCGGACTCTCCCCACCCTGATGCCGTCTGTCACAGTCGTGTCCCAGTCATAGTCAGCAGTCCTGCCACAGTCCTGTTCAAGTCAGAGTTCACAGTTCGGGAATTCCGTAGTCTGTGTTTGGCACTCCCAAGGCCAGAGATCCACGTCCAGTGCTCCCGAGGCTGGGAATCCATGTCCACAACTTTCCTGTCACAAGGGCCCAACAAGATTATGTTTCAGGGGGCCCAATATTGGTAGTGGCGCCCCAGGCTAAGCTAACAAGTCAACTCCTGGGGTCTGATTCACTCCTGGCCAGCGCACACATTCAATTCAGTCACATCAGTCAGCTGGGCGCACACTGCACAGATAGCCAAGTTAACTAATTTTATTGTTAAATATCAAACAGAAGAAATATTGTGATGGTAATGCAAGTAAAGCTAGACTAGCAGCATTTAGTCACTTGTTGTATTTAATTGTTGTTGTCTGTTCCACTTACCACTGTCTTTTTTCTCCTCTTCCTGTTCTTTTTCTGTCTTTTCATTGAAATTTTGAGGTTTCCTTGTTGTCATTTGTTTGTTATCAAAAATCATGTGCATGCTTTTGCAGCATGAATAAAGTCAGAACGAATGTACGTTCAAAAATGTTTCGCTAGTAATATAGTTTAAAGTTTGTAAGTTCTTGTTCACCACCAAGTGGCCTGGAAGTCCCAAGTAGCTGCCTCCCTTGCCTGTTGACAAACTCCGCCTCTGATGAACAGTTTGCTAAAGAAGAATAATCATAGACTGAATTTGAAAAATTGTTGAATTTTTGCTTAGGGCACCTACAGAGTCTAGAATCGCCTCTGTTGATAGGATTAGTGGATCAACAAGTATTAAACAATGTTGTCGGTGGATGTTTGGGTCTTTATGGGTTAATGAACATCTTCATAACACTATAGTAATCAGGAAACACCAAGTGTGACGAGAGTGGATTTAAACTTGTGTTTGTTCTTGACGGGATGGATAAAAACCGCCTTCGTTTTGGTTTCACCACTGACAAGAATCACAATTTGAGATGACTGGATCACCACATGACCAGCAGCCAGTCAGATTCCTATGGACATTGTTGACATCATGACAGAGGGGAGGAGCTTCACTGATCTACAGAAGGAGGAATATTTTAAGAAGAGATTTAAAAGATGAGGAGCCGTGTGGAAGAATCATGTCCCATATGAAGTATTTCATTCTGTGAACAATTTCTAGTTGTGCTTGTTAACATCCACCAGGTCACCACCAGCCTACTTAAGACATAGTGTTAGATTTGAGGTATGTTTTAACCATGCCAGGTGGCTGAAATAATACAGTTGCATAATTCGGTTAAAACAACATCCGAGCAGCAACCAGGATTTTTAGATGTGATAAATAATATCAGTGATTAGTCAGTCAACACTGACAGTTTGTTATTTTCAGCCATTTCTTTCCTACATATTTTTTTTCTAAAATTAGGTTTTATAACAATCAAGGGAATATACAAATTGTTGGCCCCATAGCATAATTGCCTTAAGTCATATTTTTGGCCAAATTGTAATATCTACGTAACTTTACTAACACTGCTGATTCATTTTATACAGATATCACAATTTGGCCAAAAATATCACTGAGACAAACAAAATGTTACATTGAAATAACTGCAGTCTCAGTTATGATTATTGTTGAAAATATTGCATTTTCAATACAATAAACATGCAGTATGTCCAAGAGTTTTTGTAACTTTCTATCTGCAATAGCTTCATGGTGTTTGATTATTAATATAGGTAAAATAAAATATAAATAAAAATATAAATATATCCGGACTGAACAACACTGTATTCTGTAGTTTTTCAGAAGTTCTGTACAATACCAACAATTTTGACATCTTGAAATGATCACTGGTGACTCGTCAGGACTCCAGGCTTTTACAGCTGAACCCTGGTTGAAGCACACAGCACAACCAAAGAGATACAATCTCCTCACTTCCTCAATGGGGAGTATGTCGCAAACAATATTTTGGCAATCACATATTTTCTGCTTCTTATAATCATTTATAACATAAATGATAAAATGAAAAAGAATGCCCTATATTATTATGAAGTGGCTACTGACAGTACTGTGGCACGAAATGTCAGTTTGTCATCTATTACCACTGAGGACAATTGGCAACCCTTGTATATCATGTCTAGACTGGTAACTTGTTACATCCCGAAAAGTACCAAGCTTAACCTCTGTGGAGATTTAGCTCACTTGGCAATGTACTGGACAGCAATGTGGAAGATTTAAGTTCCGATACTGATATAAATCAGCCACTAGGGCAATGTTGAGAGTGCAGAATTCTGACCACACCACTTAAAGGTGGGGTCTGAGATCTTGGAAAAACGGTTCGAGCAAGCTACATTTTAAAAATACTCAGTTAAAAAGTCCAAACCCCTTTCTTCAGATGTCCCTCTGAAGCCACGCCTCCAGAGTGGTGGCACGTGCAATGCTTGCTCCCGAGGATTCACGAGCACTGCACAGGCAACAATTCGCCGGCTCTGCTGTACTCCGTACCCGGGTTGGGCTCCGACGCCGTCTACGGTCCAGTCCGGTTTCGGCCAAACCATCTCTGACACCGGCTGAGGCTTCCGTTCCCTGCTCCGGTCCCGTACACCCTGGGCTCCTACCCTGACTATGGCCCCAGCTGAGCCTCGGCTCACGAATCCATACATACCTCATTCGTTTCCTCTAACACCCCCACTCTTACAAAACAGCCCCAGTTCAGACCTATGTGACTATGTTACATTTCCTAGTGGTTTATGTTAGTGACAAAACAGTCCTGCAGGTGAACTTTCCATCCTATATAACTAATATAGCCAAGCTCTGGCTACGCTCCTGTACAAGACTCCCAGCCTCTGGGGAACGCAAAGAGGGGTTACGCGCAGAGGGGGGGAGGGGTGAATGGCAGTTGAGTTTGATAGACATATCACCGTTCAATCATTTCGAGTGGGCGCTCAAAATGATTGGATGGTGTTTTTTCAGTCCTACCCGTTCCACAGGTGACTGATTTTTTAAATTTTTGTGTTAGAGCATTTAATTAATTAGTTGTAATCGGGGTGTGAAGGGGATTTTAAGGAATATAATAAAAAATGCTCCAGAAAAACATCTCAGACCCCACCTTTAATACACAACTGACACAGGACTGACACAGAACTGAGAAGTCACACAGCAAACTGCTGCATCTAACATGTAGCCACACCCACCTTCTCCAGTCTCCAGAGAAAAGAACACGATAAAACAACATAGAGTATTTAGAACAATAATTCCTATCCTACACTATATACTATCACTAATTTGCCATTTCTTCCATCAATTGCCACAGTATTGTGGTAGCATAATGCACAAAAGAATGCACTGAAGTACATGCCATATATCACCACAGTACTGTGGCAACAAGAGGCTAACGAGTTCATGTAACAGTATCCCATGATTAGCTCTATTATAAATGCTAACATTTGATTTGCTCTGTAGCAATAGACAAACTGCTATTTCGTGCCACAGTACTGTGGCTGTAGCCATTGCCATCTTATTATGTTGTTTATCCATTGGTAGAGTGACCCAAACCCAGTCAGAGGTTCGGACGATTACAGCATTTCCATCCATCCATCCATTATCCACTGCTTATCGGGGCCGGGTCGTGGAGGCAACAGTCTAAGCAGGGTATGCCCCAGACTTCCCTCTCCCCAGACACCTCCTCCAGCTCTTCCGGGGGGACCCCCGAGGCGTTCCCAGGCCAGCTGAGAAACATAGTCTCTCCAGTGTGTCCTAGGTTTTCCCTGAGGCCTCCTCCCAGTAGGACATGCCCGGAATACCTCCCCAGGGAGGCGTCCAGAAGGCATCCGAACAGATCCCCGAGCCACCTCAGCTGGCCCCTCTCGATGTGGAGGAGCAGCGGCTCTACTCCGAGCTCCTCCCTGGTGGCTGAGCTCCTCACCCTATCCCTAAGGGTGCGCCCAGCCACCCTACGGAGGAAACTCATTTCGATCGCTTGTATCCGGGATCTTGTGCTTTCGGTCATGACCCAAAGCTCATGACCATGGTGAGGGGTAGGAACGTAGATTGACTGGTAAATCGAGAGCTTCGCCTCTCGGCTCAGCTCCTTCTTTACCACAACTGACCGGTACAGTGACCGCATCACTGCAGACGCTGCACCGATCTGACAACATTCCTTTTTTCGTCATTTTCCACCAGTTTCTCCATTGACACAGGAATGCAGTGAGGAAATGAGATGAGCACAAGCCACTGACCTTCATAAGTTTATTCTGCTCTGAGCCCTGATGTCTGCATGGTCAAAATCTGTGGTGACAAAATACCCAAATGCTTTAAGTATGATTAAAGAATAATTCACTGCATTTCCCCTTCCTGTACTGGCCATGAAGTAGTCTTAACCAAACGGGACTGTGTTACAGTATATGTAGATGCTGCCAAACACTACCATACAGCCCCAGTCACAACTGTAAAACCTGTATTTTTTCTATACTGAAAACAATGATTCATCTATTTCTAAGGATTTTCAGGCCAGTCTTGATCAATAGCATTAACGCGGATCTATCAAAATCAGTGGTTCTAAGCCAGGGCTGTCAAAATCGTTTTAGGGCCAGTTTACACAACAATGCTCTTTGGTGAAAATGACAAAATATTTAATCGGATGTGCCTTTCGTTTAGATGGCAATGTTTTTTTGGGGGGGTTGAAAACACAAAAAATTGAAACCACCTTCCAGAGTGGAAATCTTGAAAATGCTCCACTCTCGTGTCACCGTCTTAAGGATTGAAAATGCAAAACGGCATTTTGTCATCATGTAGTTTATATCAAGGGCATGTGCCAGTACAAGAAAACAACAATGTCAGATTATTTCCCTGTGACAGACCTTCAAGTTGCCCTAGTTGCTCTAATTTACTTCCAAGAGTCATTTCAGCTATTGTCATGAATCTTTATAGAGAGTAATAGAGAACAGAGAAGATACATTAACTACCTTCAGCGAATTGTTGATCCAGTGGAGGCGAATCAGACAGCTGTGGATGACACCTCGGAGGACTAGTCAATGGTGGGCAAACTTTGTTAATGGAGTAGTTGATGACCGTGCATGGCATCAGAATTTTTGTATGTCCAAACATTCTCTTTTGGCCTTGAGTGAGGAGCTCTGTCTTTCCATCAAGGGTAAAATTACCATCATGAGGGTGCCTATTGCAGTTATGAAAAAGGTACCCTGCACATTGTATTATCTAAACAATGAGGGACGGCTATAAAAAACAGCAAATGCCTTAGGCTTATCATGATCGACTGTGTTGGTCATAGTCAGGAAAACATGCCAAGCAATAGCTGTTCACCTTGGCCCTAAATATATTAAATGTCCATCTGCATGCAGATTTTTCCCCCCAAAATGCACATCTAAATGAATTAAAAGTGAGAACGCAACGCCAGTTTTGTGTTTTTGGTTCAGAATGTTACTGCCTAAATGTAGCCTCAGTTCAGGGGCCACAGTCATCCCAATACGATCTGAAGTGGTCCACACCAGTACAATAACAGCACAATAAACTACAAATAATGTCAACTCCAAACTTTTCTCTATTGTTTTAGTGAAAAAAGTAAGATTGCATTATGAAAATGTTTACATCTAAAACTATCCTTTAAAAAAATGTGAATAACGTTAACAACCATGAACGAACTGAAATTTATTTAAAACACTAAGTACAACTTTAACAATATTATACCTCTGCTTCTCATTTACATATGTGCATTACAACTTACAGATTATATTGGATCCACAAATACACAAAACATTTAGTAACAGCCCCTCCTTCAATCGTCATCTTACTGTGGTAGAGGGGTTTGAGTGCCTGAATGATCCTAGGAGCAATGTAGTCAGGGGCGTTAGCCCCTGGTAGGGTCTCCCAAGGCAAACTGGTCCTAGGTGATGGGTCATAACAAGAGCGATTCCAAAACCCATACGAATGTCACACCTAACACACCACCTGCTTCCCTGGCCCGGATCAGGGTCACTGGGGCCCCACCCTGGAGCCAGGCCTGGGGGAGGGGCTCTTTGGTGAGCGCCTGGTGGCCAGGTCTTAGCCCACGGGGCCTGGCCAGGCTCAGCCTAAATGGGCTGCATGGGCCTATCCTCCTGCAGGCTCGCCATCAGCAGAAGGAACCATGTGGGTTCAGTGCTATGTGGATTGGGTCTTGCCAGGTACAGAGGCCCTAGCAATCCAGTCCTTGTCTACCAAAACTGGTTTCCGGGACAGGGAATGTTACCTCCCTGGTACGGAAGGAGCTTGAGTTTGTGTGGGAGGTTGAAAGATTCCAGCTAGACATAGTTGGGCTCACCTCTACGCACAGCCTGGTCTCTGGAACCAATTTCTTCTAGGGGGATTGGACTCTTTTCTATTCTGGAGTTGCCCAAGATGAGAGGCACAGAGTAAGTGTGGGGTTACTTGTAGCCCCCCTGGCTCAGTGCCTGTACATTAGAGTTTACCCCAGTGAATGAGAGTGTTGCTTCCCTATGCCATCAGGCTGTTAAATGGACTCTTAACTACTGTTTAGTGCATAAGCACAGACAACAGTCAGAATACCCATCCTTCTTGGAATCTCTTGATGGTGTACTGGAAGGTCCTCCATGTGGGGACTCCATTGCTCTACTGGGTGACTTCATTGCTCATGTGAGCGATGACAGTGAGACTTAGAGGGGTGTGATTGGGAGGAACAGCCTGCCTGATCTGAACCCTAGTGATGTTCTGTTACTGGACTTCTGTGCAAGACACAGTTTGTCCATAATGAACACCTTGTTTGAACAAAAGGGCATCCATAAGTGCACATACCACCAGGACACCATAGGCCGTAGGTTGATGATTGACTCTGTAGTCATTCTTTCAGACCTGCGGCCATATGTTTTGGACACTCTGGTGAAGAGAAGTGCAGAGCTGTCAACTGATCACTATCTGGTGGTGAGATGATCCAGTGGTGGGGAAGGATACTGGTCAGACCCAAACACACAATGTGGGTGTGCCGGGAATGCCTGGCAGAACCCTCTGTCTGGGAGATCTTCTACTCCCACCTCCATCAGAGCTTTAACCACATCCTGAGGAAGGCTGAGGACATAGAGCCTGAGTGGACCATGTTCAGCACCTCCACTGCCAATACTGTTGTGAGGAGTTGGGGATTAAGGTCGCTGGTGCTTGTTGTGGCAGTAATCCCTGAACCTGTTGGTGGACGCCAGCATTACGGGGTGCCATCAAGATGAAGAAGGAGTCCTAAAAGGCCTGTCTGACAGTTGGGACTCCTGAGGTAGTGGACAGGTACTGGCAGACTAACCAGGCCATGGCTTTGGGAGTTGCTGAGGCAAAAACTCAGGTATGGGAGGAGTTCAGTGAGGCCACAGAGCTGGACTTCCAGTCGTCCTTGGAGAGGTTCTGGCAAGCTGTCAGGTGGGGGAAGTGAGGCTCTATGAACACTGTTTACAATGGCAATGGAGCTCTGCTGACCTCAGCTGGGGACATTGTCGGATGGTGGAATGAAAACTTTGAGGATTTCCTAAACCCTGCCTTCACACCTTCTGTGGTGGAAGCAGAGCCCTGGGACTCAGGCCCATCACCCAGGCTGAGGTCTCTGAGGTAGTTGGACAACTTCTTGGTGGCTGAGCCCCAGAGGTGGATGAAATCCACCCTGAGTTCCTTAAAGCTCTGGATGTTGTGGGGCTGTCTTGGCTGACACAGCTCTTCAGCACTGTGTGGGGGACAGGGACAGTACCTCTGGATTGGGAAATTGGGGTGGTGGTTCTCCTTTTCAAGAAGTGGGGCCAGAGGATGTATTCCAACTATAGGGGGATTACACTCCTCAGCCTCCCCGGGAAGGCTTATGCCAGGGTACTGGAATGGAGAGTCCGACCGATACTCAAACCCCTGATTCAGGAGGAACACTGCGGTTTTCGACCCGGTTGTGGAACACTGAACTAGCTCTCTATCCTCCACAGGCTCCTAGACAGTTCATGGGAGTTTGCTCATCCAATCCACATGTGTTTTGTTGATCTGGAGAAGACATTCACCCGCATCCCTCGAGATATCTTGGGGGGGTTACTGCAGGAGTATAGGGTCCATGACCCGCTGCTACAGGCCATTAGGTCCTTGTATGACCGGAGCCAGAACTTGTTCCGCATTGCCAGTAGTAAGTCCAATTTATTCCCAGTGTGGGTTGGACTCCGCCAGGGCTGCCCTTTGTCATTGATTCTGTTCATAATTTTTATGGAAAGAATTTGTACATGCAGCCAGGGGGAGAAGGGAGTCCAGTTTGGGGGCCTCAGGGTCGCATCTCTGCTTTTTGCGGATGATGTGGTCTTGTTGGCCCCATCAAGCTGTGACCTCCAGCTTGCACTGGGGCAGTTTGCAGCGAGTGCGAAGCAGCTGGGCTGAAGATCAGCACTAAGTCCGAGACCATGGTCTTCAGTTGGAAAAGGGTGGAGTGCCCTCTTTGGAGGAGTTTAAGTATCTCTGGGTCTGGTTCACGAGTGAGGGAAGGATAGAACGAAAGATCAACAGGCACTGGCAATACTGCCAACGCCATACTGGTGTGTTGTGGTGAAGGAGCTGAGCCAAGAGGTAAAGATCTCAATTTACCAGTCAATGCATGTTCCTACCCTAACCTGTGGTCATGAGCTGTGGGTAGTGACTGAAAGGACAAGATCGTGAATTCAAGTGGTAGAAATGAGTTTCCTTTGTAGGGTGGCTGGCTTCTCCCTCAGAGATAGGGTGAGGAGTTTGGCCATCCGGGAGGGCCACTGCTCTTAAATACTGAGAGAAACCAGTTGAGGTGGTTCAGGCATCTGGTCAGGATGCCTCCCAGACGCCTCCCTGGTGGGGTGTTGTTGGGCATGTTCAACTAGGAGGAGCCACCGGGGCAGATCCAGAGCAGCTGGAAGTGATTACATCTCTCAGCTGGCCTGGGAACGCCTTGGAACTAGAAGAGGTGGCCGAGGAGAGGGAAATCTGGGCTTCTCTGCTCAGGCTGATGCACCTGCAACCCGGACCCGGAGAAGCAGACAAAGATGGATGGATGGATTTAGCAACTATTTTCACATTTTTTGTGAAAGGATAGTCTATAAATGTAAACATTTTCATGTAATTTTAATTTTTTACAGTAAAACAAAGAAAATTTTGGAGTCATCATTATTTATGGGTTATTATGATAGTATTTTACTGGTCTTTACTGGCCCTTGAGATCATATTGGTCTGTATGTGGAACCTGAACTAAAATGACTATTATCTTCAGTGTAATTTATGCCTTTCACAAATTCATCCCATGGGCTGGGTTGGACCTTTTGGTGGGCCAGTTTTGGCCTGCAGGTTGTATGTTTGACACCCCTGGTCGACAGTAATGTGGCATCTATCATATGTACAGTTGTGTTCAAAATAATAGCAGTCCAATATGACTAACCAGATGAATAACTGTTTCTGGTAGAAATTCTATTACTACATGGCAAACAATTTACCAGTAGGTGTAGTAGAGTCATAGAAAACAAACATTCATGATATGCATGCTCCAGAGTCTGTGTAATAGTATTAATTGAAAGGGGCATGTTCAAAATAATAGCTGTATGGAGTTCAATTAGTGAGGTCATTAATTCTGTGAAAAAAACAGGTGTGAATCAGATGGCCCTTATTCAAGGATGAAACCAGCACATGTTGTACATGCATTTCTCTCAGAAAACCTGACATTGTTCAGAAGAACAACGTACTTTGATTAAAACATTAATTGGAGAGGGGGAAATATATAAAGAAGTGTAGAAAATGATAGGCTGCTCAGCTAAAATGATCTCAAATGCTTTAAAATGAAAAGCAAAACCAGACAGACATGGAAGAAAACGGAAGACTAACATTTCAAAGGTTCGAAGAACAGGCAGACTAGACTCAGCCAATAATCGCTCCAGGGAGATCAAAGACGGTCTGAAGTTGCCTGTGAGTACTGTGACAATTAGAAGATGCCTGTATGAACCTAATCTATCAGCAGAAGCTCCCGCAAAGTCCCACTGTCATAAAAAATGATATGAGCTGAAGATGATACAATTTGCCAAAGAACACATCAGTTGGCCTAAGAAAAATGGAGAAACATTTTGTGGACTGATGAAAGTAAGATTTTTTTTTTTTGGGTCTAGGGGTCACACAGTTTGTCAGACAACCCCCCAAACACTGAATTCAAGCCACAGTAAGCTGTGAGATCAGTGAAGCAAGGGGGCGCAAGCATCACCATATGGGGATGTTTCTCATACTATGGTGTTGGGCCTATTTATCGCATACCAGGGATCATGGATTAGTTTGCATATGTCAAAATACTTTAAGAGGTCATGTTGCCTTATGCTGAAGAGGAAATGCCCATGGAGTGGGTGTTTCAATAAGACAATGACCCCAAACAAACTAGTAAGTGAGCAGCATCATCCCCAGACCTTAATCTGAGAGAAAACTTGTGAGGTAACATAAAAAATGCTGTTCTGGGGTAAAACCAAGAAAGGCAAAGGAATTGTGGAATATTGTCAAATCATCCTGGGCTGGAATACCTGTTCACAGGTGCTACAAGTTGGTCAACTCCATGCAACAAAGATGTGAAGCAGTTCTCAGAAACAGGAGTTATACAACTAAATATTAGTTTATTGATTCACATGAATGCTAAATCCTAAAGATTCTGCAGTTTATACAGTAAATATCTAAATTTGTAAAAAACAAACAAAAAAAAATGCAGACACTGCTATTTTTAACAGCCCAATATTATTTTTTCTTCATTTCCTGTAAAGTAATTTAAAAATGTATACATTTTTCTTCATGTTTTGATTTAAAATGTAATGTGCAGTGTTCCCAATGTATGGAAATAAAAACTATTATAAGGATTTCGAGCTTTATTCACGTTTTTAAACACACTGCTATTATTTTGAACACAACTGTACCAGTAGTAACAGCAGTGTGAAAACAATTGCATCTTCCATGAACACAGACATTTCCCTCATTGTGTTGCACATCTTTGTCAAGCTGTCATGAAAGGATATGGAGGTCAGGCTCAAACATGAACACAAGTAGTACAAAAAAAAAAAAAAAAAAAAAAAATCAGCTAAATGATGACTTTGCCAATTCACGCCACTTACACACCTCCCTCATTTGGTCTGAATTTTTGGACTTTCCAGTTTGATCCACAAATTCCTCTGAGTGGCTGATGATCCTTGATTAATAGCCGACCACTAACTGATTAATAGTTGTAGCCCTAGGTTTAAACTAAAAGCCCTGACAGTACAGTTGTGTTGGGAAGGATCACATCACAGCCAACCCTGAACTGTTCAGACTAACTTAGAACATATGAATATGACAAACGGACAGACTTAAAAAGTCAACCCACATTTTTTCTTCCTATCATCTTACCATCTCTGTTCTTTTACTTCGTTTTTAGAAAGGATTTGTCAGGACAGCCTCAAGTGGAACACCAAAACAACCAAAGGCTTCATCTGCCTTCAGTGTATACCTTAATATGGACACATTCCATAATTTTCCTTGATCAAAAACAAGCTCTGCAGTGTGAACATATGGAAATGAATAAACACAGTTATCTACTCTTGCTTTAGCCCCTACTTTGGATCCATCTAGAGCCCAGGATGTTAAAACTGCAGGGTCTTTGAAAAAACAATGAACTCCACACACCTCAAACTGCCATTAGTTTCAGCACAATGAGAAACAGCATAACAAAGGGTAGAAAGGTGGATGTCAATGAAAGTGACATTTTTCTAACAGTGTCTGATCTGGTAAACAGATCAGTGTGTTCAACAGCACTATTAGAACCAAAAGCTAAGCACAATGTCTTCAACCATAAACAGGAGTCACTGTGTTTAGAACCAGAACCTGCCCATGTATGAAGTCTGGGTGTGGAGGTTGAGGAGGATGTTGCACAAGAATCTGCTACTGATCTGAAGAAGTTCAATGAGAAAGGACTGGTTTTCACTCTGTTTGTCCTCACTTCAAAAAAGACAAGGCTATGATCAAGGAGACGACAATGAGCATCATCATATTCTGACCAGTAGGATGTCCTTTGTTTTACTTGCATGGCTCTGAACTACTAAATTTCTAGCCTGGTGGGCTTTTTTGTGGTAAAAAAAACTGTAAAGATTTGATTTATTTTTGTGCCTGTGGGTCAAAGAGCAACTGCCTCACTTTCCATTTTCATGTTGGCCAATCCAACATTCAAGAGATGAGAGTTACCCTTTGTACCCACAACCAATGATGGCTCATTAATCTCAAATTCTATCAGTGTTTGGGCTGAAACATTGAGGTGTCAAAAGAGACAGGAAAGCAAAAGAACAGTGGGTTAGCCACTAATGCAGCACAGTTACACCACATCAGGCTAAAACCAGTAGTATTTGAGTAGGAGATTGTGTTTTTATTAATATTCTCTGAATAACACACTTCTATCTCTTGTTCTTGTCTCTGCAATCATCATTCAGGGGCCTGTCTTTGTTCAAGAAGCAAAATGCAGGCATTGCATTCTGTTCTGTGATTCTCTTCCTCCACAGCAAACCAAACAGAAAAGGTCCATTAGTCTTTAGTTTTTGGCCTAGGTTTGACCCTCCAGGAGTCAGGGCTGGGAGCTGCCCTGGCTGTCGGGGTCCGTCCCTGTGGAGCTGGTGTCTGAGTCTGAATCGTCATCGTTGTGGTCGTCCTCTGCAACATTTTTCTCCCGTATTCGCCTGTGAGTGGCGCTGAGGCGAGCCAGCAGGCCCTGATAGTCAAAGCGACCACGCTTCTCCCCAAATGGGTCCTGAGTAAAGAGGAGATGGAAAAAAGAATAAACTCAAGTAACCCTGTACAAGTACTCTACAGCTACATTCACTCCTATCATAAAATGTTTTGGATTCGTAGTACTACTACATTCATGTGTATGTTGCTTTTTACAACTGTAGATGTTTACATTGGAAATTATTTGATCAAATATGTCATGTGTGTCACAATAACCATCTGTGTGAAACACAATAGTGGAACCAATGTTTAGTGGCAGCAAAATTAAGGAAATAGAGCTTCGATTCAAGACAACTGTAATTGATTATTTTTTTTGTTTTTAAATCAATTTAAGTCAATTAATTGTTTCAGCTCTAAACTCAAATACTTTTGGTTTGAGTAACTCCCTAAAGTGCAGAGCTGTAATGAATCTCAATCTACAGTGATGTAAAAGTCATATGAATTCTAATGTGACTGCTCATACTGAGATCATGTTGCAAAAACTCAGTCTTATGATCTTATTAGATCATAACATTAATATCTACAATTATCATTATTCAGTGACCCCAGAATGTGTCAGGAAGAAATAAATAAATTTGTCCTGCCTCAAAAACAGTCACTCGGAACACTCCAAAAAAAAAAAGGTTTCTGTTGCTTCTGTCCTTTATTCTGAAGAGGACACAGTTGTGTTGTAACATTAGTCTATTGGCCACATTACTATGTATTGAAACTGTGTTCTACCCTATTTTTTTTTAACTTTGAGCCTCATTTTTGTAAAGTAATTTCAGCCTTTCTGAAACACTTCATGTGCACAGCTGGAAATGGAAGTACCGTTTCTGAATTAAGTCCAACATAACAAACATGTAACTGTGTAAATATGGTTAATCACTTGATTGTAGCATCTTCCCAGATACTCCATTTCACCCTGGTAGTGTGAACTGATAAGAAAACTAAGACTGAATTATTCTTCGGTCTAATCAATGTAAAAAAAAAAAAAAAAAAAAAAAAAAATCATTACAGCTGTTTTACATTACAACAGTGACAGAATGCTCTGCTTCTTCTGTTCTGCTCATTAGACCTATGTGTAACATAGCCTATGCTGCCACCTACTGACCACACAATGGAACTAACTGCATGTGTAGGTTCTCATTTGCCCAAGCCATCGTTCTTCTTGGTAGTTCTAGGTTCAACTGTACTGGTTCAGCTCTTTTGAAATGTTTGTTCGCTCATCCAAGAGACAAAACATTTTCAAAAGACCTAGTCCTGTCCAGTTGAACCTAGAAGAACTACCAAGAAAAATGGAACAAATTCATTCACTCCAAACCTGTTTAAAGTATACCTGTACTGGTCATGTTTAGGGCTTTAATTGTGCCTTGTGCATCCCTTATAAACAATGGAGGAACAAATTCAGTTTAAAAAAAAAGCCATAAATGCACCACACAGGACATTTTGATTACATCAATTACACGTACGCAGAACCCATGGAGAGCAGCCATTGCCGCACATAAGTGACATTCCTGTTGTTTCTGGGTGATGGAGTACTAGTAAACGAGTGACAGTCAGTGAGCAGATTAAATGGAAAGTACAGTGTTTGTGCCGGTTGTTTGCGCAGCCGGAAGCTTAGCATTCCACCAGTATCGTAGAGATGTGACCTAGCACTCGCAAATGATGTCATCTTAGCCTGGTTTCTGCTGCACACTGGGAAGTTACCGGTTCATCTCAGCCCAAGAAATCGGACAATACTATGAGCTTTTGTCACTATTGGTGAAGGAGTCAACATGTCGATGACCGTGCCTGACTGACGGAGCAGCAACCATAGGTGTGACTGGCAAAGGACAAAAAAGCAGGAATATATACGGCGCACCTACTAGGGGTATAATGGTACAGGTAGCCCACAGTACAGTCCGTACTGCGATTTTTGGGCCACGGTTTCGGTACATGTTTTGTAAAGAGAACTTTATTTTCTCCCAAAATTATATTTTTATTTTGCTTGTCAGCAAAAATTGAATTTCACAGTAGGAACAAATTACATCACTGTACTGAATAAAATAACATTTTCTGTACTCAACAATATAACACTTTCTTATTCCTTGACTACTTGTATACAGTAGTATAAAACAGGCACATGCACACATAGGGCCAAAGGGTGCTTGAGCCCCTGACCTTTTTACATTGTTGAAAAAAGTGCCCATTTTTTTTTCTGGTCCTGTTCTGAACAGGAATGTAAAAAAAAACATCAATATAAAAACGCCACGATTATCTACTGTACACATTTCCTTGTAATAGCGTGTCACAGTATTGTATATGTGTTGAGTCTATAGCCACTCCACTGTCTCTCACTGAGGGGTGGGCGCTTCCCTGCGCTGCCCTGTGGTCACATGCATGTCGAGAGAGAAAGAGAGAGGGAGGAGGGAGGGCTTTCGCCTGCCTGGACAAGTGCACACAACACACTCAGTGGCCTGTAAAGCAGTATATACAGCACCAACACAAAATCAATTGCAAAACCGAAAACCTTAGCCCATAAAGGAGGATTGTCCTGTGCAGGGTGGACTGAAGGAGTACCGTTGCATCACATCAGCTGCAAGAGCACATCAGCTAACCTTCGCAACGATTGCAGCCTCTTTGGTGGAGCTCTGCTTTCATCATGACAATGAATGGACTACTTGCTGAGTGACATGAAGACATGAATCAGAGGCACCCGACTCGTGCACCCGACCTACGACCTTGATATTTTATGGAATCGCATGTAATGGCAGACAGTAAAGAACACAGACACTTATAACTGAAGCTGTGAATTGAGTATGAATAAATTATTATTGAATAATTATTCATTACTGTATGAATACTGTCAAAGCTATGCACCATAACACATCATTTTACAGAATTGCATTTTATTCCACTCCTTTTAAAAAGGGGAAAAAAATAGGCTAAACAGATGTCAGGCAAGTACTGTAAAATTCATAAACAGCTGGAGGTTACCTGCATATTCTGTCCCTGTAGATGGAGTCTCTCTTTGCAGACTCCCTCATAGAAATCGTAATATTCAAGGAAGGACTTCTCCATCACACTCCTAAAAATACATAAAGACATATAGAAATAAATAACAAAAACAGATAGAAAACAGAAGGTAGATGAAAGTCTGTTTGAGGGTCTTACCACAGAGCTTCAGGGCAGGGAACTTTCCCCTCCAACATGTCACACACAGCCACTCGCATGGTTTCATGGCGAATGCACTCATTGTAATTCTTACTGTCCCCTGGGTGGCGCTCCTGAGACACAAACAATACAAGAAAACCTCAAAGACATTTAGAGCTGAAATGATTAATCAATTAGTTGCCAAGCGGCAGTGCGAACCTCCGTTTCCCACCACGCACGTTGCAACAAAATTCCGAAGATGCCCGAGTTACCTTCCAGCTCTGTTTGCAAACACATGGTTTGTTTATGGTGGATGGCACTTCGAAATTGTTCACCGTAATGCAAGACATTCAGGTGAGTAATCACAGAAAGACTTACAGATTCGTGATACTTATGCTATGAATGAGGTTTTACAGATTTGATGAAAAATTGGTCACGAAAGTCTCCCGCACCTTTAAGGATACATTTGACTGAAAAAGTAACTTTTTTTGTAGTTTTCTCTTTTTTTTGATATAACAACTCTACTTTAATCTGAGCTTTGATGCTTTATGAACATTAACAGGATCAGTAAATTGAAAAGATGAAAATACCTGATTTATACTGATAAAATGCAAAATACAGAGGATAGTATTTGAATAAATGGTGATAAATCACTTAAGAAAGGTTAAATTTAGAGAAAATTGAACTGACACAAAAGTAGCGCTGAGTCTTTATGGGTTAAAACATGTAAGACAACATGAGACAACCGACCTAATTCAACCAAACCCAATATAAAAGAAATTGAGTTGCAGTTTTGTTCATGGATCTCTGTCATTTCTTTCCAAGGAAACTTCCCACCACCAAGTTTAATTAAAAAAACAGCTCAGTGCTTGGGGTGTAATCCTACCAATAGTGGCATAGTGATACAAAAATACACAGACTAAGAGAAAGAGTTATTACATTGACTCCACTTTCGGTAATGTGGGATATAACCTTCTAAAATTAATGTTCAGGTGGATTTTATCTCATTCATTTGTTTTTCTAATTCTATAGTGCTTGGCTGTCAGATTAACATAAAAAATAAAGAATAAATTATTTGTCTTGTATTGTTTGTCTTGTATTGTTTGTTTGATTTGTCTTTTTTTTTGCAAATGATGAACTGCAGCAGTAAGTGATGGTAGATACTGTATTAAGAGGTTGATTTCACAATTCTGTTTGAAATATCTACTGTAAATGCATAAGTATTTTGTTAAAGAGGCAGAAAATATAAGAGATACATTTACTTTAAGTGAGGGGAAAATTGGGTTGTGTAGAGAACGTTTTATTATCAACATCAATTTTCCATGCAAGAAATTCCAAAAATGTTTATCTCAATCATAAAAAAACTGTAAAAAGAAGGTAAGACTTTAAGGTTAAAAATATAATTTGTGCATCTTGAATCAATCCTTTGCTACAGAATCAGATTGGATGGATGCCCAGATCTACTGGTATGTTTAGAAATATCCTCATCTGTCTGATGCACAAACTAAAATTTAATTGTTTTACATAAAGGTTTAGTTTACCTAGTAGATATACTTCTTAATACTTTGTTTTAGTTTCCTGAGTAACAAATAGAAACAATATTTATATTTGTCGATATGTATTTTTTTTTCTGACAAGCAATTGAAAAACACTGATCCCATCCAAACTGTGAGTTGCATCTCTGTAAAACTGAATGGGACTTTCACTTACAGGACCAAAGGTCAAGAAAAGTAGTCCATTCAACTTTGAAAAATGTTGTATTTGCTGTAGTTGTCAAAGGAATGCAGATGACTTGATGAACATAGATTGAGTTTCTCTGCACACACACCTGTTCAAATCCAGGTTCATTGTGGTAGGGGTTCTCAGTCATCAGAGACTGGATGGAGATGAGCACAGATGAGATACTCTGGGCTGGACTCCACGCTGGGCCAGTCCACGTCCTATAGATGGACACACACAGAGGTTAAGGCCATACTAAAGTATGTTACATTATGTTATAAAACAAAAATGTCAAACAGGTTTCCAAACACTGTCATTTCCTCACACCATGAGCACCAATCTTTTATTCATGTCTGTAAAGACAAATTCTACAGATGGAAATTATTGTCCCTGACGCACCCCAGGATGCTGAGGCAGACCTTGCCATTGCGGTAAAAGTTGGGGTTAAGCGGACTGTGTTGTGTCCGGTGGTGATGAGCTTCACCCGCGGTGGGTGGATGGGGTAGTCTGGAGGGCAGCGGAACAGGAAGAGAAAGAAGCCGCCTTCGTATGGCGTGTCAAAGGGCCCTGTGATCAGAGCATGGATCTGCAGGAGGACAGAAACAGCTATGATGTTAGAGGCAGAGACATGGCAGACAGAGGTGTTTCATGTTTACAACCAGGTACAACATGTGTGTGTTTTAACCTTTAACATTGGGAGAAATGTTTGCAGGTTTTCGCTTTCAACACCCAATACGACATTCCTGAGTTTTTATGTTTAACAGAGTGCAACATTTACGTGTTTTACCTTTAACACTTTCAGTGCCATGGGCCGATTAAATCGGCTTTACGAAAACAACCTGTAAAGTGCCACGGGCCGATCAGATCGGCTTTGGAGAACACGCCATATTTGTGTACAAACAAACCATCCACCCCCATTTCTTTCTCACATTTCGATGACGTTCTTTCAGTGTCCCCCTTTTGAGACCAAGCAGACGGGAATTTGAGGTCACGCGACCGAATAATATTTTTATATCTTTTTAATGTTTCTTATTCTCCGGTGTTTCATCAGAGGGAGCCCTCCATGCCGGGGGGCGGCTGTGGACTCCGGGGGCTGTGGCGCCTTCTCTCACTGGGGTCCGCTCCTTTCTGGTGGGTGGGGGTCCCAGTTGGCCCTCTCCCACTAGTTGGGATGCGGGGCTGTGTTGCTGGTGCCTGGTCACCGGGGTCGGCGGCTGCCTCCTGGTGCGGATGGCTCCCTGAGACAGCGCCTCCTAAATTGATGTTTTACTTTTACTTGTACATTTTTGTTCTGGTCTACCCGTGCTCAGTCAGTCTTCTTAAGTATGTGTGAGCTTGTGGGTTTGCATGTATATGTGTATGTGTGTGTGTGCGGGTGAGTGGGTGGGTGTGGGTGGGGGGCGGTACTGATTTTTAAACTGATATGTAAAGCACTTTGTGCTACAGTTTTTAATGTATGAAAAGTGCTATACAAATAAGGATTATTATTATTATTATTATTATTATTATTATTAATAAAAATTATGCAAATTACGATCAATAATGAATCGGCTGCGTCCGGTGCGTTTTGAATCTAATCAGCAATCGGTCGGATGTTACCGAGTGGTTTCCTGCAGGATTCTTCAAATATTATAAAAACGACGCGAAATACTGAAAAATGGCCAAATTCTGTGGCACTTTTAAGGCTTATTAGCCCCTTAACTGTCTGGCACTTAAAGAGTTAAATCAGAGTACATTTGTGTGTTGTTACTATTAAGACACACTATGACATTTAAGACTGACTTGGATATTTACATCTTTTTACCTTCAAGGTTGTGTACGTTTGTGTATTTTTAACTTTAAGACAAAGTATGTGTATAGTATTTGCACAGTTTTACTTTTACCACTGAGAACAACATTTGCATGTTTCCCTTTAAAACAGATGACAAGATTTGTCTGTTATTAATTTGTGTGCTATTATTATTGAGACACTATGACATTTGTTTTTGCCTTTAAGACTGAGTATGTAGTAATTTGTGAGATTGTACAGTTAAAGCCAGGTATGATTCAAGGATTCAGGGAGACTTTAATGTTATTCTTTACAAATATGTGGTACATGAGAGGAACAAAATTAGTTAGTCGGGTCCCAGGAAATTAAAAAAAAAAAAAAAGGCACTACCAAGATAAAAGTATAAACGATAAAAAGAATTTATTTTAGACAATAAAATACATAGAAACATGGGGGATAATAAATAAAGATATACATAAAATTAAATAACTAAGACATTGCACATGCCAAGCAGCGTAAACACATTTAAAACAAGTGGTGCCAGGCACAACCAACCCTGCCCCTCGCACGTGTAATAGCACTAACCCTATAAACCCAATTTGGTAAGAATTCAACCAATAGTTTTGCTGCAACAGACATGTGAAATTATGCCCATTAAAAGTAAATGGAGAAAAAAAAAAGATTTTATAAATTAATAAAAAATGGAAACTTTGACCTACTTTTCTTAAAATGTAATCAGATCTATTCTGGATCACTGGCAATCTACAAACCAAAGTTGGTATGAATTCAATCAGCAGTTTTGCTGCTACAGACATGTGAAATTTCACCCATTATAAATAAATGGGAAAAAAAAAAAAAGATTAAAAAAATTCATAAAAAATTTAAACTTTGACCTACGTTTCCCAAAATGTATTGCCATCTATTCTGGGTCACTGGCAATCTACAAACCCAATTTGGTATGAATTCAACCAATACTTTTGTTGCTAGAGTGTTAACAAAGAAACAAACAAACCAAACCAAAAACAATATCCCTTGCCTCCCCTTCAGGGGGTGAGGTTAAAGTCCTGTCAGTTCAGAGCAGTGGTAGAGTGGATTTCAGACAATTACATCTGCTGGAACATTCATACTTCTCAACATTTTCCAGATCATTGTGAGATTCTCCATGATGCAGCCCAAATTGTTTTTTTCAATGAATAACTATTCAGCTGCAGTTCATAGTGATAGCATCTAAAGAATTCTTAACAATAATCTTGAGTTCAAGGTCAGCTTTGTTTCATGCTTTCATCTGCATTGGTATGAACACATGCGAATTTTCAGTTGTCATGGTGATATGTGTGACAAACGGAGCTATCGCCGTGACAACTGAGAAAACTCATTGTTCACTAATGGAGACTGGGGTGTCAATGAAAGCACAGGAAAGGTCCTGTTTATTTTATAAAATTGTACCATTGTTTGATGTAAAATGGTAAATTAACTGGCTGTAATGTGTCAGTGTTGCTGCTGTGGACTCAGGAATAACCGTCCTCTGAGCTTACATTACACACTGCACTGTCTCCAAACATCAAAGTGACATTAAAATGTTCTGATCAGGAGGACAAAGGAGGATTTGTTCTCTGAGGCTGCATCATGGAGTTTAAAAGTGCATCCACACCAGCCCTGTTCGTTCAAACTCTAATCTGTATGCTTGGAAAGTCCGGCTTGTTTTGGGATGTGCGAACACACAATCAAAGTCTAAAGTAGGCCTTGGTCCCACTTCAGATTAACGAAACTACAACACGTAGTGTTGAGAGTCTGGTTTTGACCAGCTCTATATGTAGTGTTATGAGATAACTTTTGTTATGATTTGGCGCTATATAAATAAAATGTGATTGATTGACTGATTGACTGATTGATTGATTGATTGAACAAAGCTCCATGTTTTGTTTTCATGTGGAGGAAATGGAAGTTGTCTTGCATTAACCAATAGATAAGTGAGGTTTCTTGGTCATCGTTTGTCTCATCTTCATTCTTGATGCAGCACCATCTCAGGTAGGGCTGCACGATTTTGGCCAAAAAAAACCAAAACAAAACAACAACAAAAAAAAAACAAAACAATTTTTTCCTCTAAAAACTCGATTTTCGATTTTTGGGTAAAACTACAAAGACAACAGAAGTCAGCATGTCGCTTTCGTGAGAAGCCCACAATGCAAGGCACTGCTCTGACCTCAAATCTGTGATGGTATCACGTGATGGGCCCACAGAAGTTTTATTTTTTCTTAATTAGATCTTTACTGAATGAAGTAGAGTATACAAACAATGTCTACAACAAGAAAATAACATACATTTGCCAGGGGGAATACGCTACAATATAATGTCCAAATCAGAGCAAATACTGATGGTTTTGAGACCCTTTTTGGTTCCAGATTTATCTAACAGCTTTAAATAAAGTTCAACATCTTTCAAAAAATAAATAATATTTGGTTTTCTGTGTTACAGAACTTACCTCTGTGAATGAAAAATTTAGCGAGTAAGAGGACTAAATTAATTATTATTATTATTATTATTTTTTCTTTTTGGGGTAATTGGGCCCTACAGAAGTGATGTAAGTCAGTGACAGGCATCAGTCGTGCGTACGTGGACCACAGAATATGAGTGATCCCCATGCGGTTCTATTTAAACTGTGGGATCCGTGCGTGGAACAGACCGACCCAGGACACGCTGGAGGAATTCTATCCCTGGAGCTGGTGGATGTGTGTGGGCAGAGGGCTGTCTGGGCTCCTCTGCTGAGGCTGATGACCCCGAGACCCGGACCCGGTTCGGAAGAAGACAGTACGGTACGGATCCGGACAACGTAAGATGAATGATCCGCATGCAGTTATATTTCAATTGCGGGATCCGTGCGTGAAGCCACGGTTTACATTGCTATAAGTACTGTGGGCTCATTAACACATTTAAAGTCCGGTCATTACACGGACTTCTGTGACAGACCGCTGTCACTGATAGGAGGAAGAGCCTACGGTAGCCCGCAAGCGCGCGGCCCGGAGGCACGAGAGAGATGAAATCGATTTTACGATTTCCCTTTTTTAAAAATCGTCCTAATTAAAAAATCCGATTTCAATTTATAATCGATTAATCGTGCAGCCCTAATCTCAGGCCAGAAGGGGAATACAATATTCAGAATGTTCAGTTTGTTTGACAAAGTGCAGTGTGAAAGCAAACTCGCACCACCTGGATGTTCAAACCCCAATTGTACTGAGTGTACTGGAGGTGTGAAAATGACTTAAAACTTCTCACTCATACTCAGAAACTGTGTTTCCATCTGAAATTAAACAAATTTTTAATTTACACCCAAGTGGAAATGCAGACAACTAAAAACCACCTCTAAATAGTGTAAGCAAGTTCTTACATTTGGGAGAGGTGGAAAAGTCAGTGTATCTGTATAAAGGTAATGGTGAATAAGTGCAAAGAAAAAAAAAAAAGAGTAATTAGTTGCATTAGTCAGCAGATGAACGCTGCAGGTTTCATTGAATTCACACAATAAATAACCATGAACACAGAGCTGCAGAAACTAATGTTAGACAAATTTGAAGATGATACTATAATTTGGAACCTTGGCTCAGTTCAGATCAGGGCCAAAACTGCAAGCCATCGTCCTATCACATGTATGAGAGTTCTCCACTCAACATCTCATTTACATTATGATTATGATGATTATTAACACGCATATATACTGCATTTGCATTGCCTTCAACTGATCTTCTGAAAATTCAGTTTAGTGCTGACAAATGTGGATTGAAACCTGACCACCACGCACACATGACATCACTCATGACACACCCCCCCCTTTAATGAACATCTACATGATCTGTAAATTAAACATCAATAAATACCTGATTTTCACTGAAAAATGCTAAATGCGAAGGATAATATTATAATAAATAGTGATAAATAACTGGAAAGACAAACATCTCATTTGCAGGTTGTGACAAAAATAATTGTAGGTCTTTAAGGGTTAATATTGCTAAGCTAGCAAATGTACTTGAATCTGCCCATGGTGATTTTTTTGAGTCACTGAGCTCTTCTATGCATAAACAAGGCATGTTTAATCTTGTTTTTATATTGACACCTCAGAACAGAAGATTTAGCAACAGGTAGGTCATATTTATGTACCAAGTACACAGTATAACTTGGCCAGTGTATTATCAGTTTTTAGGAGTTAAAATGATGACCACAAATGGCAGGGGGTCAAAGCTGGAACAGTGTGCAGATGAGGCTGTACCTTGGTCATGTCCTGAGGATCAGGGACAACAAACATCCCTGGCGGAGGCTCCTTGTAAATGGACATGATATCCCTGCAGAGACAGACACACAGGGACAAAGACAGGAGGCTTTATTCACAAAATTCCAAAAATTCTCTAACAGGGCTCCTAAGCTGTGTTAAAAATTTAGAGGTATAAGTTGAAGATCCAGAGTGATGTAGGAAGAGCCTTACAGCAATTCTGAACAAGGAAGAGACTAACAACAATTATCTGAGTCGTGAAGTGGCGTCAACCCCGTTTGACATTCTTTTCAGCGGTGTGACTGGTTGATTACAACATAAAAAAACATAGGTGTGATTGTCAAAGGACAAAAAGGCAGGAAAATATACAGCACACCTACAAGGGGCGCAACAGTACAGGTAGCCCACGATACGGTCCGTTTTGGGCCACGGTTTCGGTTTGGTTTCGGTGCGGTTTTGTGCATAAGGAGAACTGTTTTTTTTTTCTCCCAACAGCAAAAAATTGAATTTCACAGCAGAAACAAATTATATCACTGTACTGAATAAAATAACACTTTATGTACTGAACAATGTAACACTGTCTTACTGCTTGCCTACTTGTAAACAGTCATATAAAACAAGCAGGCGCACACATAGGGCCCAAAGGGTGCTTGAGCCCCTGCCCTTTTTGCCTCGTTGAAAAACATGCCCTTTTTATTTTTTTTTAATATATAAATTCCTCTTCTGGATAGGGATGTAAAAGAAAATGGCGGTATAAAAATACCTTGTTATCTACGAGGCATTTCTCTTAATAGCGTGTCATGGTATTGTGTGCATGTTGAGTCTACAGCCGCTTCTCTGTCCGCTGTCTCTCACTGAGGGGCAGAGGTTCCACCCGCTGCCTTTTCACCAGAGTCTTCGATATATATCAGAGTGGCAACACCTCCTTAGACTCCCACTGTAAATAATGGTGGATGAAATATGGACCTACTTCCGGGTTTTGGATAGGCCAGTCATTAGTTGAGTGTAACGCCGTCGGAAGACACTCATTTCTATTGCAGCTGATCTAGCAATTCCAGCGCTAAGTTAATAAGATATCGTCATCTTTCAAATTGTCAAGTGTATTTCCTGTATTAGCGGACATTTATGTTGTAAATTCTGGGTTGTTTTGTATGTGTTAGAGTTTGTAAAAATTTATATCTTAAACAACTGTTATGTTATGTTTTCGGCTGTAGCCCTATAGTTTGCTAGCTTGACTTGTCCAGCTGTTGAGATTTAACCACTATAACCACAAATTATGGAGTTTTTGAGATAAGGTAACATTAGTACAAATGTTGTTATCAATGGGTTTTATTTTAGTTGTTTTGCCAAACCTGGTGGTGTTTGGTTAAGTTTGTCAGCTGAACTAATGTGCTAATTAGGAGGAGAGTTGCTGTAGAGCTGAGCTCTGCCAATAAAAGGTCATTCAAGTTATTAAGCATGATTTAAAGGAAGCGAAACTTCTGTCACTTGGTGTTTGTAAAATCCGACTCATCCTATAAGAATTCTGTTGAGTTTTGAGTTTGCTAATGTTAAGTTTTGAATGAGTTTACCGTCCATGCTAACACTAACATGCTAAGTTAGCCGCTATGCTATCCGCTGGTTAATGCCATATTGTGCGTGTGTGTTATCAGGAGAGCAGAGCTTGGCAGGCACACAGTGTTCACACAGCTAACCACTGTTTTCTGCTTGTACCACAGTCCTATAATAGTAAAATTTAAAAATGGTAAATTATCCATCTCCTTACGAGTACGGTACAATTGCAGAATGAATGAACTTGTAAAGTTAGCGCCTCTCATGTAAGTAGAATGTCCAGGCTAACACTAACCTTTCCCCCCAAAATTTGTTTTCAAAGTAATAAATGCACTCCTTTCAGTGGTCAACCCCACTACTCAAAAACATAATACACACAACAGTACATACGGTAGTGACACAACGGTTGTGTGTGGTTTATTTTGAAATTTACCATGCTCGCTGCTTTTTCTCCCGTTGAATAACATGGAAGCGCTCAGTTCATTTGGAACCATTCAGCCTTACATGAACCACGTGATGACCAGAATGACAACATCAAAGCGTGTCGTAATACTCTTTATAGGGCTCTGGTGTTCACAGGCATGTCGAGAGAGTGAGAGAGATACAAGCCACGGCCCACTTGCATCTACACTTCACGTGTAGTTATTGCACAGATGAGACATGACAGTGGAGTGATATAAACCTTCGTGAGTTATTAAACAAACCCCCCCAATCACTGTTATGGAGGTACAACAGTGATTGGACATTAACTTGCGGGAGTGGACTTTCGCCTGCCTCACTCAGTGGCCTGTACAGCACCTATATAAAGCGCCAACGCAAAATCAATTGCAAAATCAAAAAACCTGCGGTCCATAAGAGCAGATTGTCTTGTGCAGGGCGGACCAAACGGTCCGGTATTTTCCCCAAAGACATGAATCAGAGGCACTGGTGAGCAGTTATTATGTTTACCAATACCAGACCTGTTTAGCCCCCCCACCCCCCGCAAAAAAAAGCGGATTTGCATGAGTGGAAGACCAAACCACTGAAAAAAGTACTCGTGATAAAAATAAAGGGCAGGCAGTGAACAGCACACCACAGAATTTAGTGTCTATTACATGATATGCTATTTATAACATTTCTTTTTAATATCAGACAACAGCAGTAATTTGAGTGATAAACTGGATTAACAGACCTGGATTTCTCCCCAATACTCTGATGTCTTCATGCATCTATACTAGGGTTGGGAATCTCAGTTGTAATTCCGATATGATGCATCTCGATACAGCATCTCTGATCTGATATATTAAAGATACATGAATGGCATCTCACAATGTGATACAGTTCACACCCAAATCACGATACAGAGCAATTAAGCACATTCTGATTGAAAACATTTATTCTGGTAAAAAAAAAAAAAAAAAAAAAAAAGTAGTGCAATTCAATGGGCTTGATTATTTATTTATCAAATAAGACCATGACATTTTACAATGTGGCTTTAGTTCAATTTCAGAACACGTGCCTCACATTCAGTCAGGTGAAAAAGTTAGGACTTTGTTTGCAAAGTCGTTTCTCTGCATGTTTCTAACACTCAACTTCTTGCTCCCTCGCCGAATCAATTTGTAATGTAATGTATTTGTAATGTAAGTAAAACAGAAAAAGGTTCTGTCACTTTAAGAGACACCTGCACAAGGTATTCTGGGATGCACTGTTAGATATGTATGTCACTGTTTGAGGAAGTATCTCCGGTATGTACGGCAGTATTCAATACAGTTGATACAGTAAGAAGTACACATTCAGAAACCACATGTCATCACCTCCTTCTGTCTGTCAGATTCAGATACAGACATTACAGTATTCATCCACAGCGCTTGTGCCACAGTCCATCCATGGAGCTCAGACTGTTAGTGTGCAGTGTACACATCTGCGGCGCACGTTAACATGGTTCTGAAGGAAAGAAAAACTTTACCCAAATAAACAGTAACACTTTTAAATGCAAGTAAAAATATATTCTATTGAACGGATCAAATTTTATCAATACAAACATTCAATAACCAATGCATCGCGATATCATCCCAAACTTTTCATTCACTCGCAGCTTCTCTACTGGTGCACTTGGATCATGAACGCGCGTGTCAGCGTATCGATGCGTATCGGATAATCTTCCCATCCCTAATCTATACCTGTTAATCTGATTTATCTAGTTCTTTGACATCTACGCATGTGTAAAAACAGTAGTGACGGAGTGAAACGTGAACGGAAGACAATGACTGGAAGTTTGATTCTATCATCACTACATATGCATGCACTCCTAAAGCAATCCGATAATGGACTACAACCAGGATTTTTTGATGATCACATTTCTGAAGTACATGTAAATACGTCAGATCTGATTGTTACAGTGATATAATTACTCCCAGTTATTGAATTTTTATGTTCCTGTGAAAGGCCTCATTGTTAGAGGAGTCTTACCTGGACAAATGAGAAAAAGAACTAGGCAATGGTGGTGATGGTCGCCACGCCACATGGATGCAGGAATTTGTGTAAAAGGAGCCCCACCAAAGTCGTGAGTGCATAAATGAACATACTTTTCAGAAGGTCAACATTTCTATATTATAATTTCTAAATTTTTTTATTGATTGTATGAAATATTCTTAACATTTTGAGATAGCAGATTTTGGGTTTTCATTAGCTGTAGTCATCAAAATGAAAGCAAAAAAGTTTTAAATATTTCAATTAGTATGCAATGACACTAAAATATATTAAAGTTTCACTGTTTGAATTTAATGATGGAAAAAATAATCTTTCCACAATATTCCAATTTTCTGAGATATGTTGAAAGACATAATCATCTGTGTCAATGCTCCTCAATAACTTCACTTGCACATTTGCAATTTTGTACATTTAAACATGCATCATCTCGATGCCGCATCTACAAGTATCTGGAACATTGTGACATATGCAGATATCCATTGCATGTTTATACAATATGAACAATTCATACTCTGAATGTCTTACCACGCTACATTTTAGCCCCCTGAGACCCAGGAAATGTCAGTAAAGCACAAGCTTTTTTTGTTTTTTATTAAATAAGTGACTATATTGGAAACATCATGATGCAACAGTTTTTTTCAGGTGCAGTTTTATGGAATGTCCTTTCTGGTGGACAGTTTTCTTTTCCTTTT
Organism: Sphaeramia orbicularis; assembly: GCF_902148855.1. Lineage (NCBI taxonomy): Eukaryota > Metazoa > Chordata > Actinopteri > Kurtiformes > Apogonidae > Sphaeramia > Sphaeramia orbicularis. The sequence goes on from NC_043964.1 coordinate 47,325,743, forward strand.
TTTTTTTGGATAAAGCTGTGAAACTCTTGTCCACAAATGTGGACAGAAAACCCATAGCTGGGTCTGAGGAGGTTAATATATAGTACTTGCTTTATTTCTTTATTACCATGTATATATCATTTATATGTTGCATATATTTTTTGTCTGGAATAGAGTTCGCCTTTTGTATATTTTCAGTATTTCTTTGTAGTTTTATATATCGCCCGTATTTTTCATTATAATTTAGTGTGATACTTTTTATACACAGTCTTTTTGCACTGTAAGAATCTGCTGCTAAACGGAACAGAGCTGATGAAATTATTTTCACTGGTCCTGTAACAGTGGCAAATTCTTGTCCTACTCATTTCTGAGTAACTAACATGTTTCTGTGGTGAATAAAACGATAAAATTCTGTTCATTGTTTTGATTTAATTTGGTGAAATAAGATGACGGCTTAATATTGTTCTCCAACATTCCAACAGGAGGTTGGTCTATTTTCTCGATTGACCATACGTTGAAGTTTTAAGTGATTTATCGCTCCAGTCTCTAATGGACGCCAGTGACAGGACAAACTTTATGGAAAGCTTTCACTTTCGATTTTTGGTTATTTCTCTCAGAACCTGGGCCTCGGCTCAATGGAAACCTGCTGATTTTATCATGTTACCTCTTTATCCTCAGGATACACTGCTGAGAAGCCTTCTCGTTGTCCCAGTCCGTACTGAGGGTCGGGTCCCAGGAAGTGGCATGAATTTGTGAGAGAAGGCCGGCTCCTGCTACCCCGGCGACTCCGAGCCCGACACCCGTGAGAGGTGACGATGCATGAACGGTCGGAGATACAGCCACTACCGGGGGCGAGGAGCCCGGGGTGAACGTGCTCCCAAATCCTACTGGAGTGGCAGTGACAGCGGACATCGGGCCCACCAGAGCCGTTAGGCCACTCTGCGCGGCCGCAGCGAGAGGTGGAGAGGTCGAGTTGGAGCTTGGGTGAGCACCGCTGGCTGCCGAGTGTCCCAACGGCAAAGAGTTGGCAAGAGGGGGCAGCAAAGTGGCTCCGCTGCCCTGTCCGGTAACGCCTAAGCCAAGGGCACTGCCGCTGGACTCATCTCCAAAGCTGTCCGCCATAGCTCACAAGCTAGCAAGCTAGAGTTAAAACGCTGGTGTTCACTAGTGTAATGCTATGCTAACTACTAGCTGCATTGACAACTGAATGCGAAGTTCCCTCAGGTAGTTGTGTTGTCCAGCGGACTCACTGGGAAGGTGAACGGGGCACAGAAGAGCACCGAGGTGAGGCCACAAAACACGGCACTCCTTCCCACGACATGGTGGCTACGTATCGTTAGCCTCACTGTGTTTTTCAAAGGCCTCCAAAAAAGTATCAAGCCGTCAGTATAATTACCTGATTCGGTCGGCTACGGTATACGAAGTACCGAAGTGTACGGTTGTTACCAGTTGAAAATAAAATCGTGTCACAATATTTCAGTTTAGTTCCGACCACATCCTCACTGTTCCATCAACAGAACGCAACTTCAGGATCTGATTTCTGAGCCTTCGAGTTTCCTGACATGCCGTACAACGGAGCATCCGGTTGGGCCTTTCAAAATAAAACTCAAAGTGAAGAAGGGACCGGAAATATCATTATCTACAAGGCAAAATATAGTAGATGTAAGAAATATAACTTTAAATATTTTATTAATAATCCTTAATGGGCACGCATATAGCATATATATGTATTCTACAAAATAAGTTGCTATTTTGTAATGTATTTAGGTAAAACGATGACGGGTCATAATTGAAAGGTCCCATCATAGGACGGAGCATCCGGTGAAACCTTTCAAAATAAAACTCAAAGTGAAGAGGTGACCGGAAAATTTCTTTATCTACAGGGCAAAACATAGTAGATGTAAGAAATGTAACTTTAATTTTTTTTAAGTAATCCTTAATGGGAAAGCATATATGCATTCGAGGAAAATAAGTTGCTATGTTGTAATGTATTTAGGTAAAAATGATGACGGGTCATGCTTTGAAAGATCCCATCGTAGGACGGAGCATCCAGTGGAACCTTTCAAAATAAAACTGAAGTGAACAACTCAACGGAGGTAACCCTATTTTGATATTTTGTTATCTATATTATAAAAGCTAAGTGACCTCTGTGTCCATGCATGCGTACCTGTATGTGTATCAGCTTTATGACTGAAAACCTGGACAGAGAAAGCCCGCGCCTTTAGGAGTACCCATGTATTTTGGATCATGGATCAGAGGCGAAAACTACGTATTGATACAACAAATACTTTTGGAGTTACTACTTTAGAAAATTACAGTGGGTTTACAGGCGGCCTTTGGTCCACACTAACAAGGTCTGGTTCTTACTCTGGCCCGGTTCCACTCCGCCGGTCCCCACACAGGGCGGGAGTGAGTCGCAATAAACCGTCATGTTCAGTCCTGTGTAAGAGTCTCTGGTCCACATCCATGTCAATACAAAAAAAAAAAAAAAATGAGGGCCATTTTATTTCTTTGTAATCTGTGTATTACGTTAGTAAACTTAGTCAAGTCAACAAGTAATGTGAATGTTTTGAAGTCATCAAGTAACATTACTATATACTGCTGCCATTTGTACCTATGAGTTTTATATATGTATGTGTGTAATTTTAATTGTTTTATTTATTTTAAGAACTTTGTACAGTGATCTTGAGTGTCCTGAAAGGCACCTGAATAAATGTATATTATTATTATAAAGCCCTTTCAAAGAAATATTTAACATCACTATAAATGCAAACCTTTTCTGTTACTTTGATTTCAATACATAACAAAATGAGGGCCATTAAATTTCTTCCTAATCTGCGTTACACCAGTAATCTTAGTCAAGTCATCAAGTAATGTGATGATGTCATACAGTAATGATGTAAAGTCCTTTCAAAGAAATATATAAGGTAACTGCATTATTAGGCTATTGTTAATTTTGATTTCAACACAAAACAAAATAAAGGCCATTATATTTCTTCCTAATCTGTGTATTACACCAGTAAACTTAGCTCAGCTCCCCATTTTATCAACTACTGCTTCTAGAACCAGTGGATTCCCACAGATCAATGCGCTAGTTTTATTTAATTCTTGAAAAGCTGAATATTTCATAACAGAAGACCTGGCATATGCTCCAAACTTTCACTAAAGTGTTTTTCCAACCTTGGGGTCGCCTGAAATTTTTAGTAATCGATTAAAAAAACAAAAGAAAAAAAAAACAAAAACTTAAATATATGGTGAGTTGAGAGAGGCAACCACAATACATAAAAGACATGACAAACCCTGAAGCTGAAACACTCTGGTGCTGTTTATCTTTCAAATGTTCGTTGTGGCCGGTTTAAGATACTGCAGCTCTATCATAATTCATAGTTCGAGTTATTGTTTGTTCAGTATTTATTTGCAGCCTTGTAAATAGAAGCTCGACTGACTGTACATATCCTGACCAAGGAAAATAAAATTCTCACTTTGCGCAGTAAGCTCAACCTGGCTTTTCTGCCTCTGTCCATAATAATATACACTGTATAGCCTCAATGTCATCTATCATTAACATTTATTTGCAACATAGTATAGCAACTATTACAAGATCGAAAACAAATCAATTTTAGCAAAAATTCTTTGTTTTCAATGTCTGGGGTTGCCAGAAATTTGTGATGTTAAAATGGGGTCACGAGCCATAAAAGGTTGGGAATCACTGTACTGAAGTCTTCAAACTCATAGCAATAGGCTACAACCTAAATGGCGCTTAAGCCCTCTCATTTTAGTGAAACACCTTGTCTAATGCAAGGATACTGCCTTTGTGTAACATGTTTTTTGTTTGGAGGAACCACTGAAATGCTAATTAAAGATCACCCTTCTGGCAGTGGTGTCAGAGTACTGAAATAGACAGGAAGGAACCAGTGGCTGAAAAGCTCACCAGTAGAGTAATTAACATATGGTTTAAGGTAACAAGCAAAACACTACATAGACATAAGGACTTCATAGTAAAATGCATGGTTTGAATAAAATACTGCAGACTCTAGTTATTCCAACCATTTATTCTGGACAGATTTCAACCGAAGTGAGATTTTACACAAACTTCAGAAAACAAAAACAAGTGTAGGAACATAAAAATGTAGGATTAGAGGTTTTTCCAAACTGATGTAAATATTTCTGTTATTTTTCCTGTTGATTGGAATGGCCCATCAGCTTGTACACAGTTCCCATTTTGGAAACCCCTCCGGATGGAAGGAAGGGAAAGAAAGGAAAAAAGGTGTAGGTGTGCTTCCAGGATTTACATGGCAAACAGGATGAGGAATGCCACCATCAGACAGAACAGACCCATGGCCTCAGACAGAGCAAATCCCAGGATGGCGTAGGAGAAGAGCTGCTGCTTCAGGGAGGGGTTTTCTGTGGACACAACAAGCACCATGAGTCACATATGAACAAGAGTATTCTTGTTTTAATGCCCTTCATGACAGTAATACACATGCATCCACATTTCTTTCCCAGTTTATACACCAATGATGTGAAGGGTGGCTTTGAGGAAACAGGACCTGGGACAGAGGGCATTTATAAGATTGTTTCACAGTGGTTATTTTCTAGAGTGCAGATAAGCCACTGACCAAAGCACACACTTCCCGTACATTGTGTGTCACCTGGGGCTGCAACAATTAGTCAACAGTAAAATAAAAAAAAATAAATAAAAAAAAAAGTCAATGACAGGTCGCTAGTGACATCATGCACTTTTGTTTAAGGAAAAATGTTTATTTTATTGCAACTCTTGAATATTTAATTGTTTGACAAACTGTTAGGTACTGTAATTATACACAAAATACACTTTTGTGTAAGGGAAATTGCAGCCCTAGTGTCACTGATATTGATATGAGAAAGGAAATCTTGAAAAGCTTTTCAAGGTAAAACAGAATTAATGCTTTTCAATAAATCAACAAATCTCACTTACAATAATCAAATTATCTCAACTAGTAATGGTACAACTATTCAAAGAGTCTCTGAATACAAGTATCTTGGAATTTGGATCAACGAAAAAATTACATTTAAATATATATCTAATTAGTAACTAAACTGAGACAAAAGGTGGGCTGTTTTAATAGAAACAAATCATCCTTTCCTCTTCATTGCAGGAAGAAACTTGTTGAGGCTACTTTTTTGTCAGTTTTGGATTGCAGACATTTTATACAGGCATGCACCAGCTACAACCCTACATTCCCTTGACACTGTATCATTTAGCCCTGAGATTTATTACAAATGACAGCTACAACACTCACCATTGCGACCCGTCTTCTAAAGTTGAATAGCCATCTCTACCAAACAGGCATGATAGACACTGTATTTTATTGTTTTTAAAGCCCTCACTGGTCTTTTACCATCTTATATTAATTTTGTAGTGTCTTTTAATGCAAGTCAAGTCACACTCACTCAAAGGACTGCCTCACACTGAAAGTTCCTTCATTGCGTACTGAATTGGGAAAGTCCAGTTTTTCTTACCGAGCACCTGAAACACTCACCAAAACCATCTGAAATTTACCACACTTATCATTAGGACAATTTAAATCCTTAATCACTTCTTATTTTTACCACCAGCTGCTCCTGTTTGTAAGTAGATGTCCTTGTTTTTAGTTCATCTTTGTCACTTTTTCGTATTTCTGATACAGTACGTCCATTGTATGTTCCAAATGTTTTGTTTTTTCTCTGCTATACTGAAAATGAGGTTGTGTCCTCAAAATATCTTAAAGTTTAAATAAAGGTTATGAATGAAAGAGTGAGTCATTACATAAAATTCAGAAGTGTGCCACACTAAATAGTGTTGAAAGAGCAGAATACACCAAATTCTCATTTTTCTGTCAGTATTTAATAATAATAATTTAAAAAAATTATTTATAGGTGCCTTTCTTTCTTATTTGTTGCTGTTATAGGCTGAGATATAAACTTACTGCATGAGGGTCATCACCCAGAAACATTCTGAACACAGCCAAAGAGGAAAATGGAAAGTACAGGCAGTGTATGTACAATCCTAAATTTTCTAAGTAAATATGAAATTAACAGTTTAAATTAAACATATGGCATAGCTGCACAACCTGTCCAGATTTTTCCTTCTGCAACATTTTGTCATATTTATGAACCATGGCCAGTGAGCTGAATAGTGATCATGAAAAATGTGTTTAAACTTAATGTTATGCTGTGGAATCATGCAATTAGGATGCAACACATAAGCTTGATGGCGAATTTGACTCTTGCCAGTTGGCTTACAAATAATGAATAAGGAACACTGTCAGTCCTGTTCCAGCTGTATTCCACCTCTTATTCACCACAGACACTGAAGAGACTTTTGCAAAAAGATATGCCCATGTATCCTCACAACACAAGACTGAGATGCATTTCAAGATTTGGGAAGTCTAAAGATAGCATTGCGAGATCGATATGAACATGGAGACAGTAGGCTAAAAATCAGACTAGTAGTATTTGAATTCACAAAAAAGGAAAAGTTCTAAGGTCATGCTGTCCAAACGCATGTTAAAAAGCTGCAATAAGGCCATCTCGGTGGCTCAAACCACATCTTCTTGCTGACTCCTGCTTACTGTCCAGTCTCTAGGAGCAGGAACACTAATGAACACATCTCTGTGTGGCCTGAGGGTGCTGTGTCCATGCTCCAGAACTGTTTTGAGACCACAGACTGGCAGGTATTCAGGGACAATGCAAAATTTGGGAGTAGTGTGGACTTAGGAGTACACATCCTCTGTCCTGCACTACATAAGGAAATGTATGGAGGATGTGACCACCTTTAAAACCCATCACCATCGGACCCAACCAGAGACCCTGGCTAAATGCAGAGATGCCTTCCCTGCAGAAAACCTGGGATGCAGTATTTAGAGATGGCGATGCAGCAGCACTCAATAGTTCTGTCGTCAATAAAATAGACGAGCTGGAGCTGCTGATGTCGGGGAACTACCACACTCGGGACTGCTGTGTGACAATTATTACGGAAACCTGGCCTCACTCGCTCATCCCGGATGAGGTAGGACAGCTAAAGTGCCGCACAATGCACCGCTTTGGCAGGACTCGCAGCTCCGGCAAAACCAGAGGAGGAGGACTCTGCATTTATGTTCACCGAGGTTGGTGCACGAACAGTAGAATCATAAATACTCATTGTTCTCCCGAATTGGAGACAATGACTGTTATGTGCAGGCCGTTTTATTTGCCAAGGGAGCTAACGGGGGTGCTTATCACGGCTGTCTATATACCCCCCGATGCTAATGTTAGCTTAGCTCTCTCCCAACTCCATGACATTTTATGCAGACAGCAGAAGGCTCATCCCGACGGAGCCTTTATCGTGGCAGGTGATTTTAACCAGGCCTGTTTAAAAACAGTTTTCCCCAAGTTTGTGCAATATGTCAAAGGACCCACCAGGGGTAGAAATACACTGGACCGAATTTATTGTAACCTGAAGGACGCATACAGAACTATTCCTCTTCCACATCTAGGCTTGTCAGATCACATCTCCCTGCTCAGTGTTCCTGGTTATAAACCACTAAGGATAAGAATTAAACCAGCCAGGAAAACTATCAAAACCTGGCCTGAAGGAGCACTCTGCCAGCTGCAGGACTGCTTTGACAACACAGATTAGACTGTCTTTGATCACTTGGATTTTAATGAACACACTGAGACTATTTTATTTTACATCAAAACCTGTACGGACAATGTCACTGTAAATAAACAGATTAGGGTGTTCAGAAATGAGAAACCCTGGATGACGGGGGGGTGCGGTCACTGCTGAAGGCAAGAGACTGCTTTTAAAGCTGGGGACCGAGACCGGTACACCGAGGCCAGGGCTAATCTGAGAAGGGGGATCAAAGACGCAAAGAGGGACTACAAGAGGAAGGTGGAGAGACAACAACACAAGGCAAGTGTGGCGGGGTTTAAAGCATTTAACCAACTATAAGGGCAACTCGTCGGAGGTAGCAAATGCGGATGCCTCGTTGGCAGAGGAGTTAAACATCTTTTTTACCCGCTTCGAGGCAGAGGGACCCCACTTCGCTCCTCCGACCACACAGTCTACCAGCACCCATCCGCTGGAGCTGCAGGAACATCAGGTGAGAGGGGCCCTGAAAGCTGTAAACCCACACAAAGCCACAGGACCGGACAGGGTACTTGGGAAAGTACTGAAGGCCTGCACAGACCAGCTGTCAGGGGTCCTGACAAGGATTTTTAACACCTCCCTAAAAGAGGCCACCGTCCCATCCTGCCTGAAAACAGCCACCATCATACCTGTCCCCAAGAAAAGCACAATAGACAGCCTGAATGACTACAGACCGGTGGCACTCACGTCTGTGGTTATGAAGTGTTTTGAGAGGCTAGTTCTGCACCATCTCAAGTCCTGTCTCCCCCAGAACTTTGACCAGCATCAGTTTGCTTACAGGAAAAATAGGTCAACAGCTGATGCAGTCTCCACTGTTCTCCACGCTGCTGCGAATCATGGGGAGAAGCTGGGCAGTTACGTGAGGATGCTTTTTGTTGATTATAGTTCGGCATTTAACACCATTTTGCCGAACATACTCATCAAGAAGCTGACTGACCTGGACTTCCCACCCCTCATCTGTAAGTGGATTAGCAGCTTCCTGACAGAGCGACCACAGACAGTGAGGGTGGGGGCCCATATATCCTCCATCCGTACACTCAGCACGGGCTCCCCTCAGGGCTGTGTACTGAGTCCATTCCTGTACACATTGTACACGTATGACTGTGCCCCCTTGTATGACTCTAACATCTTAGTTAAATTCGCTGATAACACCGTTGTGGTGGGTCTCATCTCCAGGGGCGACGAAACAGCGTATAGGGAGGAGGCCCAGAGACTTGTAGCTTGGAGTTCAGCGAACAACCTGCATCTGAACACAAGCAAAACTAAGGAGATGGTGATGGACTGGAGGAGGAACAGAGCAGACCCCGCCCCACTACAGATAGATGGGGTCTGTGTGGAAAGGGTCTCCTCTTTCCGATACCTTGGAGTACATGTAGCAGATGACCTCAGGTGGCACACGAACACAGCTGCAGTAGTCGGCAAAGCGCAGCAGAGACTGTACTTTTTAAGACTACTAAAAAAAAAAAGCCACCTGGATGTGAATCTGCTGCAGACTTTTTACCGCTCCACTGTGGAAAGTGTGCACATGGTCACCATGTGCTTTGAGAGGCACCTGAGGCAGACCATCAGCGTAGCTGAAGACTTACACCAGTACGCTTCCAGGTGTAACCAGTTTACAGCTGACACCATCTCTGCTGTGACCCACCAGGCCCTTTGTCACCTGGTTGTATAAGGACTCCTACGTGAAGCTGCTGTTTCCAGACTTCAGTTCTGCATTTAACACC
>NC_043964.1:47342596-47475096 GCF_902148855.1 Sphaeramia orbicularis
TGGGCAGTGAAGGGGGATCCCTCTGGTCATGTACACTGCAGATAAAGAGCATCACTCCAATTCTTCTATGAGCTAAACCAGTACCAGTAAAACCTGTTACCTGGCGTAACCAATAATGAGGCTGCCAAACACTGTTCCGATTCCAGCTCCTGAGCCGGCCACACCCACTGTGGCAGCACCAGCACCGATGAATTTGGCGGCAGTGTCGATGTCCCTTGAGACAGCGCTGGTCTGGAAGGAGCGGGTCAGGACTGCAGACTGGGCGAGTGGCAACAGGGCCTGAGGGAAACAAAACAATGAGGAAACAAAGTAGATACACAGCACTGCAGCCCCACTTACGGAATAAAACCAAATGTTGTACAGAGAGATCCAAATGATTTACAGATGACTCATTTTATTTAAAGCTGGAGTTTTAAATCGGTAGTAGCTGTATTAACAGTTCTGTTGGTATGTTAGTTGCCACTAAGATGTAGAATAATGCTCCAACGTTGACAACAACCTAATGAACATTTAGGTTCATTGGCCAAAACCGGTCCGCCAAATTTTCCAAACTAGCTCGTGGGAAGAATTTTTAACAAAATTATGCCTGCTACTAAATGCTTTGTGACTTTGTAGATCCACAATGCACGTGTATGATTGTTAAATTCAGGCATAATATTCTTAAAATTTCATTAATTTTTTCTTGTTGTTCGGGTTATTCAGTTATTGTGAAATGATAGGTCTTTACATAAAAACATTTTCATGACTTAATTTTACTTTTGCACTAAAAAGAAAAATGTGGAGTTATTTCTAAGTCGTTATGCTTTTTTACTGGTCCGGCCCATTTGAGGTCAAACTGGGCTGTATGACACCCCTGATTTAGCATGTTTCCATGCACACCATATAAAATTCACAGGTCTCGTGTAAACAGCAGTCTATTCAATATTCTGATCTGAGCCTTATCTGATTAAAATGTGGGATATGCTGACATTAATCCCATTTTACTGGCCATATTGCTCCTTTTTGCAAATTTAATAAAAAGGTGCACGTCACATACATACCATCTCATGGATATATAAAAGTGGCTTCAAGACAAGAGAATTTGATGTGAACTTTTGACAAGTCTCAGAAAGTGCAAGTTACATGCATTTACATAAACGGATTCAGGGTTTTTAATATAGGCTGTTTGGTGCACGCTACATTACACAAATGTAGTAAGCACGTAGGGCATTCTGTTGCTGCGTTTGACTCACAAATGACAATGAAGAATTTGGCCTCAGTCCACACTATCCATTGTAATGATTAGATAAAATTAATTTTTACACTAATGGAATATCTGGAGAGACAATGCCAATGGCTGAAAAAAAAAAAAAAGGACGTAGGCAGAGCCTGATTATGAGTCCAAATACCACGAGCATTCATCACATCCGCTGGTTGACAGACATTTGGTGTTAAGAGACTATTTTCCATGTGCAAACTCTGCCATAGGAGCACTGCCTGGATGTGTGAGACCTGTGAACTGAGAACTGTTTCTGGCAGAACCATGAACATGAAGGCCCTCTGCAGCCACAGAAAGGACAACGGCCCTGTGTGGAGAAAAAACACCTGTATAGTTTGCACTTTTGCCCTGTATTTGCACAATAAGAGACAAATACTCACATTTTGTTTGAAAAGTATAAAAAGAATTTACACTTTTCAAAGTTCATATTTAACATTCAAAATCTTGCATCCATGTGTAATTTCAGTGTTTTCTCACTAAAACTCAAAAAAAAAAAAAAAAAAAAAAAATTCTGTTTATGTTTTTCTTCATTTTAAACTGTTATTACAATACTAAAACAAGCAGTAAATTATAAATGACTGCTAGATATTGAACATTCTAAGTGTTCTGCAAAAATAGAGAAAAGGACTTACTCAAAGCATATTTTCTGACCTTTTTATGGTCAAAATAAGAAAACAAGTCAAGGTGGACCATTTTAGGCTCAGGAATAGGAATACAAAAGGTTTTAATACAATGTGCCTTTCTCACACGTAGGCCCTTCTCTTGACACTTGCATCCACCTGTATCCATGAAGCTGCCCACTTACGAATTTCATTCAGAAACCATCGGAATTATTCTGATTAGACAAATAATGAAAGAGTTATGATCACACTACACAGGACAGGGGGCATGTCAGACCTGACACGGTCGGACCCGAACTGGATCCCAATGTACAGGGTGGGGAAGCAAAATCTACAATGAACATTTAGTTGTTTTTTCTCAGCAGGCACTACATCAATTGTTTTGAAACCAAACATATATTGATGTCATAATCATACCTAACACTATTAGCCATACCTTTTCAGAAACTTCTGCCCATATGAGTAATCATGAAAGCAAACGTCAAAGAGTGTGTGATTTGCTGAATGCACTCGTCACACCAAAGGAGATTTCAAAAATATTTGGAGTGTCCATAAAGACTGTTTATAATGTAAAGAAGAGAATGACTATGAGCAAAACTATTACGAGAAAGTCTGGAAGATACTATTAAAGAAGAATGGGAGAAGTTGTCACCCGAATATTTGAGGAACACTTGCGCAAGTTTCAGGAAGCGTGTGAAGGCAGTTACTGAGAAAGAAGGACACATAGAATAAAAACATTTTCTATTATGTAAATTTTCTTGTGGCAAATAAATTCTCATGACTTTCAATAAACTAATTGGTCATAGACTGTCTTTTGATCCCTGCCTCAAAATATTGTAAATTTGCTTCCCCACCCTGTACTATGTACGGACCTCAAGCAAGAGAGAGCAAATATGATTGCATCATAACACAAAGACTATTGCATTACAACGCAATAGTATTTTTTTGCATATCCCTTCCCGGGCTCCGTAGATACCTGACTGTTTATATGCATAATATTTTCTGGTTCCTGCCCTTTCTCTAAAGTAAATTTTAGTAAGCATTTACATGGATAGTGAAAAGTCACCTGCTGCTATAATTCCCATTTACATGCATCACACCAAATAAACACCCCCCCCGGTGGCAAATGCTCTAAAACACAGGTGTGAAACTCCGGTCCTCGAGGGCCGGTATCCTGCATGTTTTAGATGTTTCCCTCTTCCAGCACACCTGACGGTCGTCATCAGGCTTCTCCAGAGTTGGATGACAGGCTTATCATTTGAATCAGGTGTGTTGGAAGAGGGAAAACATCTAAAACAGGGGTCACCAATCCTGGTCCTCGAAGGCTACTATCCTGCATGTTTTAGATGTTTCTCTCTTCCAGCACACCTGACGGTCGTTATCAGACTTCTGCAGAGCTTGATGATAGGCTTATCATTTGAATCAGGTGTGCTGGAAGAGGGATACATCTAAAACATGCAGGATAGTAGCCCTCGAGGACCAGGATTGGTGACCCCTGATCTAAAACATGCAGGATACCGGCCCTTGAGGATCTGAGTTTGACACCCCTGCTCTAAAACAATGACAGACTTTGCACAAACACCTTGAAAAGTTCAGCTTTAACACGCATCTTGAAAGGTGCTGGAGACTTTCGTGACCAATTTTCACCAAATCTGTACAACCTCAGTCATAGCCTAAGTATCACGAATCTGTAAGTCTTTCTGTGATTACTCACCTGAATCTCTTGCATTACAGTGAACAATTTCGAAGTGCCATCCACCATAAACAAACCGTGTGTTTACAAAACGACCCGGGAGGTCACTCGGGCATCTTCGGAATTTTGTCGCAACGTGCATTGTGGGAAATGGAGGTTTGCGCAGCCGCCTGACAGCAGCAGTGCAACCACAAAGGACAATGTACACATCCATGGAAGAAACAAACACACGGAAACGCGGAAACGGCTGAAGGAATATGCATAGAAGGAAGGGAGTTCCTGCCATTTCTGATCATGTCTGTTCTAGCTGCTGCTGTAAGGTGGCTGCGCGAGCCTTCGCGTCCCACAATGCATGTCATGATAAAATTCCGAAGATGCCCGAGTGACCTCCTGGCTCGTTTGTAAACACATGGACTGTGGTGGATGGCACTTCGAAATTGTTCACCGTAATGCAAGAGATTCAAGTGAGTAACCACAGAAAGACTCACAGATTCGTGACACTTAGGCTATGACTGAGGTTTTACAGATTTGATGAAAAATTGGTCATGAAAGTCTCCAGCACCTTTAAATAACAATGAACCTGGTAATACCCTCTGCCATGTTTACAATAGATTTGTTTCTCTCACTGATCTGAAATAATAGACTTTTCTTTGGCAGATGCATCTTTGCCATTAGGGATCTTTGTACCTTTACACAGCTGGATGTAGAGTTTACAAATGGAGGTGCACATTCTGAATTCAGAATGCACAAATGGAATATGCCACTTACACCACAGGATTACTCAGAATTAGGGCTGCACGATATTGGAAAAAACTGACATTGCCATTTTTTTAACCTTACGATATGAAAAAATACTCAGGAGTATATAATAGCTGTGTGGTGCCTACGTAAGTGGTCAAACTAATTAGTTGTGTTACCTCTTGTTGTGGCAACAGATGCAAGGCACTGTCGACACAGAACAAGCATTTCAATATCATCCTTCTTGTAGCCAAAATAATTCCAGATAACTGATGTTGCTTTTCTTTTTGGCACCAAGTCTTCATTTACAGGGACTTTCTCTTGTTCGTTGCTCATTTGTCAGTGTTGTTACCAGTGACTCACTTCAAACTGATTAAGAAAGATTGTGATTGGTGGACTGCTACGTACAGCGTGTCAGGTACCCTTCAAATTAGATGAGAACACGTTGAGTTCATTTGCCTCCTACATTGCAGGACCTGTGATGTGACTATTGCGCACACATACATCATGATGTCGACGCTCAAACAATATACTGTACAGCTCTACTCACAATAGTGGAATGTTGGTATGCTTGTAAATGCACTGAGCACTTCAGTCACTGTTGTGCATGACATCAGCAGATTAACTGTCCTTTTCTTACTCAAATCTTAACACTGGCCTTTTAAAAAAAAAAAAAAAAAAAAAAAAAAAAAAAAAAAAAAAACACTTGCCGAACTCCAAGTAACTGAAATTTTATCAGAACACCCAACAACAAATTCATAATTATTTTGCATGTTCTGACACTAAAATATAATTTTGCATAAAATGACACTATGCTAGAGGTGTGTTGATGCAGATTCTGATCCTACCAGATGTGCTGTTTTAATGGGCCTGCAGCTCTTGGACTCACCTGCTGCTCCACTGTGGCTTCAGGTCTGTTGAAGAGGGAGACGGAGACTGGCCGGGCGAGGACTCTGGACCCCCCACGCAGCTGTGGACACACAAAAACAGCATCAAACTACAATTCCATCACTTACGTGCAGAAAGTACCAAAGAGACCCTGACGCAAATAATCCCAAATGGAAGTCCTAAAAGTGAGTTTGAATATAAATAAAGGTCAATACTTGGGCTGTGATGCATTTTTAATAGAACTGAAATGATCAATCAACTCAGATTGATTAAAATGATTTAATTGCAATTTTCCTGAATCAAAGCCTAGTTTACTTCATTTCACTGCTGCTAAACATTGGTTCCACTCTTACGTTTTACAGACTCTTATTGTGATGCACATGACACCAGTATAAACACAAACAACATGGAATGAATCTTAGAAGAGACTAGGAACAAAAGGCAGAAAATGTCTATATGCTCATTTTTCTTCATTAAAACCATCACTCCTTTAAACTTTTAGGCTTTCACACAAACATTAAAAACATTTGTCTTTTTTTCAGTTGCATGTTAGTTCCATCTTAAAGCAGTGTATGACGTTTGTCATCAATTTTTTTATTAAATCTATAAAACCCCAAGTGATAGCCTAAGTATCACGAATCCGTTAGCGTTTCTGTGATTATGCACCTCAATCACTTCCCTCATGGTGAACAACTTCGAAGTTGACTCCATCACAAGCAGTCCGTTTGTTTACATACCAAACCGAAACATCACTCTGGCCTTTTCGGAATTCCACGCAGCCGCAGTATGGCCACAGCAGCAACAAACACGGAAAAGGCTTCATTGCTTCTTGCTGCTGCATGGAATTCCAAAAAGACCAGAGTGATGGTTTGGTTTCGTATGTAAACAAACAGACTGCTTGTGATGGACTCAACTTCAAAGCCGTTTATCACAAGGGGAGTGATTCAGGTGGATAATCATAGAAAGACTAACAGATTCATGATACTTAGGCTATCACTCGGGTTTTACAGATTTGATGAAAAATTGGTGACCAATGTCATACGCTGCTTTAAGTTAGTAAGTTGGATACCAGTGTGTTGAAGACTGCAGTGCACATACTGTCTGTAGATGTCATTTGACTTGTTTTTGGTGTTTATATTAGTAGATATTTTTATATACACACATGTTTATACTGTTGTCATTTCTATATAGATATTTTTAATATATCCTTTTAACTTTTCTACTTTTTGTGATTGCAGTTTCAGCTAGTTATGGAATAAAAGGACAAGTTGTGATTTTCAAAAATGTCTTTTACATTTTTATCATTTTTGCTTATTCAAAATAAAATTTAAATGAAAATCGAAGATAATCGATAGCTGCAGCTCTGATTTTTAACAACAGTGAATTAACAGGTCTTTATCAAGGGCATAATTTCAAACCTCTTTTTTTAATCCTCCATCTTAAACCATGTCTGCACAGATATAATCACCAATTATAAATTGAGGTGTCAGAGTGGGCATTTGTAATCAGTTAAACAAAAAACGATTTTTACATTCCAAATGACTCTTGCTCTTGAAGTTTGTTTGACTTTATACAGTTCTCAGACTGATTTATTGTCTACCACGCTAAACAAAATCTGATGTAAATATGGAACTCTGCCCTCCACTGTGCCCCCATGGCTAAGATACCCAGCATGCTGCATGGTCAGCTGACATGCGAAGGCCACTATGTGTGTTAAGTGTCATGAGGAACATGGACTAAACCCTGACTGACAGTTGACCCTGTCCTTGGAGACAAAGAAAGAACATTAAAAAGATGTAGAGGACATTTAAATGAAGACAGCTGCCTAACACTTCAAAAACACTGAGCCAGCATATGGCTCATTCACAGCTGCCCAAGACAGTCCAGCATCTGAACTAAACAGACAATTCCTGTCAGAGATGACTTACCACAGCAGGGGAGGTGACAAACTTGGCGCAGGCATACATGGCTGGAACCTGGAAAAAAAAAAAAAAGGACAATGTACACATACAACTTAAGTCACTTAATTAAAAACACTTGATTTCAGAAATGGCAGCAAACCTGATCACCTCTGCTAAAGATGTTAAGTTTTCACACACACCCATTTGCCATAAGGATTATATAACTAGTGGTCAGCTACTAGATTTTTCAATGACAAATATTTGGAGAGTGGTTGATGTGGATACTGTACAGAATGTCATGTTTTACATTTGATGATAAAAAGTAAATAATGAATGCAACAACATTACTGTATTGGCATACAAAGCTGGACTATATCAAAGTAGTCAATGAATTAATAGTGTGTCCTCTGAATGAGATGGCTCAAAAAACAAAAACTAAAGCAGAGGGGCCTTAGCAGAGTTATGAGTTTTAACAAGTGCTGTTGTAGTTATAGCAATTTGGTTGTTCAAAATCAGGGTTTACACATTCTGGGTAACAGCATGTTATTCCAGGACAGTGATGGAGTAAGATGTCTGACTTTAAAATTGTCTATTGGGTATCTCAGCACTTGTCACTTTAAGTCCATTATTCTTACATGATCTGTGTACAGGTCAAATATCAAAAAGCCAAACTTGTGAACCATGACATCCTTTAGATCTAAGAAAAATCACTTTGTATTCCCTCTACTATGATTTCTACACTTAAGCCACAGAACAATAAAACCTGCAAACTCCTGCAAGACCAACAGGTGTTAATTGCACAAAGACCTCAACCACAAAACAATGTTGACATGTATTGGTCTTCTCTTGTAGTTTTATCATCATAGTACCCAAAACACTGAACATCTCAGAGGGGATAAAAGACTTGCTGTAAATGGGCACTACATGCATTATGGAGCTGATTCTTTGAGCAATTTGCTGCGTTTCAGAGGGAAATTTGGCGACTTTTTAATTAATTTCATTACTTCTTCACAGCTGCAAACTTTCAATTTTATGTTCTTTACATGGCCTGCAAATTGACAGCTACACTGAACCTACACTGTAAACTCCGGGTCAAAGTTCCTACACACATGTAAGCGTATAGTGCACAAGAACCTTCAGTCAAAGGGAATAATACCACAAGAGTCATAGAAGAGTACGGGGACACTACGCAAAGGTCATGTACAGCCATGAAGTGGTTGAATAACGTATGCAACTGTTGCTCGTTTCCAGTTGAACCAAGAGCCTAATCCGATTGCAACGACCAGTCCATGGATCAACAGCAGATAAACCGCTAAATATCCACACATGCTGCGCTGTCAATGAATCCGACAGCGTTAACTTTTAGACGCCATGAGCTACAACCTGGACGTCTGCTCTGAAGTTTAAATCCACTAATCGAATGACATTCTTTAAGCAAAACACCAAATCATATTTCAGTAATGGCTGGACAAGGAGGAAGGTTATCTTAACTGCTTGGGACTGTCCTACGGCAAGAGAGGCACCGGGGCTAAGCTAACAAGTTAAGCTAACAAGCGCACAGACTTGAAGGTCATAAACGACCCATAGCTCCTCTTACAGGGCCTGCAAACCAGGCTAAAGGTACTCCTGTCTACAATAAACCTTATAATTGCTGAGGCGCAACCACAAAGGTCTAAACGGCAGCTAAAGTCACCGAAAATGTTGTCCTTGCAGCCGCAAACCGACTCAGACAACAGTAGGCCTGGAGACTGTCAGACATTTTACGTTTGGATGGCTGTCAGAGCAGCTTGGCCGAGCGGTGACCGGAGCATGACCCGCTGCTTGGCACACCACAGCAGCCTGTCGAAACACACTGAGCACGGAACTATTCTATATTTATCACATTGTAAACCAGGGTCACACATACTAATCAGTGCAGAATTCACTCCTAAGGACCAAGTCACTGAATGGCCGACTTAGCCTCTCAGCTAGCACCGTTAGCAATGACAGTTAGCATTACACGCGTATCTCAAAACTCACTAGTAAGTTGAAGCGCCAAACCTGCATGCATTTAATAGGAAAAGCCAATATAAATTGCATGTGTGTGCTAGGAAATGCGAATGTTACCGGTTTGTTACAGCTTTCGGAGGGTCCGGGATTTGCTGTTCTCGCACACAGCGGCAGTCAATGAATGTGGGATAGATTCGATTGTCACCTTGTCATTTATAAGAGCAGCTTCTACGTCCTAAACGCCCATTGGTGAGAAAGAGCGCTCCTTCACTTGTCATTTGTCCGTCACTATATTATGCAGTCACTGTAGCATATAGGAATTAGTTTTATTGAAGTACGAGATGTTTGACTGGATGGGCTGTTTGTAAGGGCGGGACTTAACAAAGTTTCATTAATTTTATTGGACAGTATAGCCGGGAATGACGACTTTACAAGGAAGAATGTAGACATACGCACATCCAGTGTCCTATGAGCTGATTGGTTAGTCAAACGGAAGTCCCGCCTCCACGAGAACGGCGTTTAAAAAAAAGGTAAAAGGAAAATTTCAAATAGATGTGATCATGAAACACATGGTACATAATGTGCAATTTTAAGAATATTTTTTGGGTGGTGAAAGAAAAAAATTATGACCAACCTAATGGATACTTTTCCTGTGGATTAAAAAAAGAGAAAGATTATGAGATAATTCTGAAAAATGAGACAGAGGACAAGAGTAGTGTCTGATTATATTCAGCCATTATTTAGTTTTGGTCACAACTGGAGCTTGCATCACAGATTTTAACCCTCAAAAACCCAAACAACTGCTGCCAACTAAAACTAGCTACTGATCTAAAATGTTTAATAACTGCTGAAAGACTTTTGGAATTTGAGGGACACACAGATACACAGCAAACTGAACTATAACTGTCAAAAACTAGAACTGCTGTTGTTAGTAAACTAGCAATAACTAGTACAACTACCCATAACTGCATAACGTAACATCAGCAGGTCCAGAGATGATCCAGGGAAAACCTGTGAGGTTTTGAGTTTGTCACTGATTCTGTTCATAATCTTCATGGACAGAAAATCTAGATGCAGCCAGGAAGTGGAGGATGTCCAGTTTGGTGGCCTCATGATTAAATCTCTGCTTTTTGAAGGTGACCTGAAGTGTGAAGCAGCTGGGAGGAAGATCAGCACCTCTTTGTCTGAGGCTGGGCTTCAGAGGAGTTGCTGCCCCAAGTGGAGGAGTTTAAGTAACCTGGGGTCTGGTCTTGAGGGAAGGAAGGATAGGGCGGGAGATTGACAGGCGGACTGGGGCAGCATCAGTTCAGTCATGTGGTCAGGATACCTCCTGGAGCCACGCTGGTGAGGTGTTTCAGGCAGGTCCAAACGGTAGGAGACCTCAGACAGACCCTGGACTTTGAAGGGATTATATCTCTTGGTTGGCCTGGTAATGCCTCAGTATCCCTGCACTTGGAATTTTATATTGGAATTTAACTGAAATTTGGAATGTTGTAAATGGAATTCGAATTCAAATTAGAATTTTGAATTTGAATATAAATTTGTTAAATTTTATATGTGGTTTGATTTTGTAGCAACCAAACATAGCTACTAAAGGCTAATAATGTAATACTTGCCAGTAACATTTTTTTTTCCATTTTAGCCATAAAGCCAATAATTTAATAACTTGCCAATAACGTAATAAAGTTTTTGAGCCAATTACATTAGAAAACTTTGCCAATAATGTAACAACTAATCATGTTATTGACTGGTTATTACATTATTGGCTTAACATGAAAAAAAAATCCTTTGGAAATATAATAACTGCAGCATATGACGTAACAATACATAAATCAGACTGCATTTCTTGGAATTGATTGTTAGCACTCTTTCTCCTTAATTATGGTTATAACAACCAATTTTAGAATTCTTTGTTGTAGAAAACATTTTTTTGGAATATTGTTTAGCGTTATATACTTAGTTATGCAAAATCACAGTTTAATGCATGTAAGAATATTATTCATTTTTTTACTGTCAGGTGTATTTGGTAGTTAGATCACTTAGTTGAATGTACTAGAATTCAGGAAGAGAACAGGGGTCATTTGACCTATATGTGTTCACTCAGCGTTAGATTAAAATGTACAGGGGTTGGACAAAATAATGGAAACACCTTAAAAAATCAACAAAATATAATTTAATATGGTGTAGGTCCGCCTTTTGCGGCAATTACAGCCTCAATTCTCCGAGGTATTGATTCATACAACTTGTGAATTGTTTCCAAAGGAATTTTAAGCCATTCTTCAGTTAGAATACCCTCCAACTCTTTTAGAGACGATGGCGGTGGAAATCGACGTCTTACTTGAATCTCTAAAACTGACCATAAATGCTCAATAATGTTGAGGTCTGGGGACTGTGCCGGCCATACGAGATGCTCAACTTCATTAGAATGTTCCTCATGCCATTCTTCAACAATTCTAGCTGTATGGATTGGGGCATTATCATCTTGAGGTGAAGGTGTTTCCATTATTTTGTCCAACCCCTGTAATAACTGGAGCTGATAATGAAATAATATATATAGAATTTTTTATTTTGTATTTTCTGGATTGAAGGTGACACACACATTCACCCTCACACCCCCCTATACAGGATGGCTTAGAGGAGCATTTATGAGCCTAATGGGTTTTATTTTCTGTGGAGAGACCGTGTAGAGATGATGCATGTATGCTGGGAAATATTTTCTTTTGTAGCACCCTAGGATAAGGAAGGACAAGAAGGATAAGAAAAAAAAAAGTTTTAATTAAATGCAAAGAAAAACTATCATAAATTCATTTGACAATGCAGTATCCAACAGAGACTTTGACATGAAATTATGAGCAAACAAACAATACTCTAAAAAAAGATTATATGGAAAAAAAAAAAATTGTCAACATGGCTTCATAGTACATATGCTTGATGAATGAATATCATGGCTATGCCATCCACAATGATCAAACTGTACAAATACTGCAAAAAAGGCTGCAGTTATTACATTCTCAAAAGTTTTCTTCAATGCCAGGTCAATAATGTAACAACATCGTCCATTATAGGAAAAATGTTATATTATTGCCTCAAATACTTTGTTACATTATTGGCAAGTTATTTCATAATTGGTTGCTACAGATGTTGAACTAAAACACTAAAACTGTTGATTCGTTCCATTTCTTCTATACAGGCCTCCCTAAATTCATTTGATTTTTTTTTCATTATGCCATTGAGTGCCTTAAGAATTGAATTTAGAATATTATTGTTAGATTGAATTTGAATTTGGAATTTTACATTGGAATTTGAATTTGCATGTAACATTTTAATCTCAATTGAAAATTAGAGTGTTGGGGGGGTCTTACCACACCCCTGTATGCCATCCGGGGCCGGGGGGGGGGGGGGGTTGGTCCATTGGCTTGGGATCTTGGCTGACTGCATTGCTGGAGGGGGGGCGGGGCTGGCCTCTGATGAACAACATGTGTGCATGGGGATTGTGGTGGTGGTGGGGGGGGCGGGGCTGGGCTGGCTGTCTTCGTGCCCGCTGCAGGACATGTTAGACTGGGAAAGATGTGTGTGTGGGGGCATTGGGGGTGTGGCGATTGCTAGTGGGGTGGCGGGCCGCAGTGGGGTTCCTGGCAGCTGGTGTTGCCGCTTTGGGCTCCGGTGGGTGCTGGGGCTGCATTCGGCTGCCATGCCTTGGGGGGACTCACAGCGGTGCTGCCCACTGCCTGGGGGGAGGTGGGGATCCAGATATGTGTGTTTGGTGCATGCAGGTGGGTGTGGGTGTTACTCAGTTCTGGTTGTAGTTATTGTTACATTATGATTATCACCATGGTTGTTATTGTTTGTATTGTTGATATTTTCTTGTGAGGGTCTTCACCACCTTTTTCTCTCTTGCCCCTCCCACATCAGGTCCAGCATCAAAATGTGGTTCAACAAAACTCATAATAAAGACAGTACAATGTCATGGGGAACCTCATATACTTTATGAAGTTTCCCTTGGCAAAGCAAATTTCTTCAGCACCAAAAGGCAGCCAAACTACCATTCTGCTGTTATGATGCTGGACAAGACAAGTTAAAAAAAGAAAAAAAAAAAAAAAGAAAATTAGAATGTTGGATTAGAATTTTTGAAGTTCAGATTGTAGAACTACAGGAACTGATGCCCCTAGACCCAGACAAACAGGGGAGGGTGGATGGAAGTATGATCTGAACCAAAATGCAGCTGTGAAACCTGCCTCCTGCAGTGTACTGTAACACTAAATGTAGTCTTGGAGTAGACTAGCTTTCATCAATCGACTGGACTGACCAAAGCTATATAAATAAAATTTATATAGCTTCACTTTATAACAAAAGTTATCTCATGACACTTCAGATTTAGAGTTGATCTAAACCAGACTCTTAAGCCAATTTACAGACACCCAATAGAATCCTCCAGGAGCAAACACTTTGTGACAGTGGCGAGGAAAAACTTCCTTTTGTCAGGCAGACACCAGGAGCAGACCCCAGCTCTTGGAGAGTGGTCCAATAGAAATACAAATTGCCATAACTGTTAATGCTACTGCTCCAAATACAAGTGCTAACAGTGGATCTAATACTACTGCAGTTGTTAGTACCTATAACAGAAACCTCTACCATCTATGCAACTACATAATAAACACCATCACAACTATATAGATGATTGAGTGATGACGATGAAGGCAAGAGAGAGGCAGGACCACAGCAGCAGGTCCAGAGATGATCCAGGGAAAACCTCTGAAGCAATAAAACACAGAGACTCTGGGGAAGAAGTCAAGTTACTAACTTGTATTTGCTGGGTCGTGAATACAGGAGAAGAGTAGGGGAGAGGATGTCAGAGAAGAGGAGGAGCAGAGAGGAGGTCAGACCGCAGGTGGAGGAGAGAGGAGCTCAGTCTATCACGATGAGTCTTCCAGCAGTCTAAGCCTATAGCAGCATAACTAAGAGCAGCCTGAGCTGCCCTAACTATAAGCTTCTGTAACAAGTCAGATACAAAGGCTGAACCCAAATGCAAGACCAATACACAGACGTGAAGTCGAGTGTGTTTATTGAACACTATCACCAGAGAAAAAAAAACAACACAGAATAGTTAGTGAGTCTGTGATGATGCTGAGTTCGGGGCTTGACGTCTGGGCCATGAATGGGGACAGCAGGCGGCCAGCGTGGCCGAGCCGGAAAAAAACCCAACGGAACCCCGGCTAGGAAAAAGCAAAGGGATGTCAAAGAACAGTCCAGGTCATACACAGGGAGGCAAAATGATAAGCGACGGAACATGAGGGACAGGCAAAAACTCACAGTCAGTAATTCAGGCGAGGGGTCGAAACACAGGTAATCGTTGGAGGCTGAGGTACCAAAGGGAGTAGACAGAATCAGAGTCGGGAAAACGAACCAGGTCACAGACGAGCAGGCAAAACAGGAACAGGCAGAATCGGCAGTCGGAAGACAAAACAGGTCACAACGGGCAGACAGACTGACAGGATCCAAAACGCTGGTAAATAAGCACACGAGTGTAGCAAACAAACTGGCAACTAGACAGGGGAAGACACAGGGTTTAAATACACAAGAGGGCGGGAAGACAATTGGACACAGGTGGAACACATCAGGGTGGAGTCAGGTAATCAGCACAGGTGAAACAATCAGGGAAGGGAAGTAAAGACACCAGACAAGACACATGACGGAAACTTAACAAAATAAAGCAGGAAATGACAGACAACATAAAAGACAGACAAATCCAGACACAGTCTGGGAGCTGACATGACAGCTTCAACAAAAGGGAAAGTTTTAAGAGGTCGGTGTAGGTTGTCATTTTCCCAGGTCATTGTCCAGTTGAACCGAGAACTACCAAGAAGAAAGTTTTAATCCTACTCTCAAACATAGAGAGGGTGTCTGCCTCCCAAATCGTCCTTCATGACATCAGTTTGGTAAATTCAGGACTAGACTAAGTCTAGGACTTAAAACTTATTGCAAAAGCAAACTCTGTTAATATAGTTTAAAAGACCATTATTATCTAGGAATAGGTCGAATCGTTGTCCAGGAATGTTGAGGATTTATGAAACTACCTAAACAAAAATCCACTCTCAAATTTTCAGCCTAAAAACCAAAAAAGTAATAACAAAAACATTTTCTATTGATTGATGATTTAACATTTTAAACCTGAGGTTAACATCCATCCATCCATCCATCTTTTCAGCTGCTTAATCCTCGAGAGGGTTGCTGGGGTGCTGGAGCCTATCCCAGCTACCTGTGGGCGAAGGGAGGATACAGCCTGGAGGTGTTGCCAGTTTATCACTGGGCTGACATATAGAGAACAAGCAGTCATGCTCACATTCACACCTATGGCCATTTTTTTTTTTTTATCAACCAATTAACCCACTAGTGTTTGTCTTTGGATGGTGGGAGGAAGCTGGAGTACCTGGAGAGAATCCATACAAACATGGGGAGAACATGCAAACTCCACACAGAAACACCTTGGTGTCAGAATCAAACACAGGACCTTCTAGGTGTAAGGTGACAGTGCTATCAACTGCCTGAGGGTAACAATTAAAAAACATATATTTTTTCGCTTTTGTTTGTTAACAGAAATCATGCGAACACAAAGAGCAACTGACTGTGAATTTGATAAGGTTCTTTAATTTGAACATGGCAGTCGCAGTCCTCCACTCCAACTCTTGTTTTTCCCTTTAATTCAACACTATGACCTTTGACCCCATGTGCCTAACTCTCATGCTGCCAAATGTATACGTACTGTTCCTTATGGTTTTGTTTACTCCTGACAGCGCCATCCAGATGAACATGTCAGCGAAATGTTCAAAATGGGAATGTAAATAATTGCGAAGCATTTATTGCAGTGGCTGAACAGAGGAAGCAGCTGTCAGCTGATTTATGATGAGCCTGCTGGCAGCTGATTGGTTAATGTCAGAGAAAGGCTCTGCTCATAAATATTCATCATGTCCTGTAAAATTGTTTTTGTATGAGACTCAGAAAACTAAACGGAGTGACAGATGGAAGAAGAACCATATGATGTACACTAGAGGGCACCAGAGCATATGGAATAAATACACTGAATTAACTGAACTCTCCAGTTTGTACATTCTTACTTTTCTTATTAGATTAGATTAGATTAGATTAGATTAGATTAGATTAGATGCTTTATTAATCCTTAATCCAGGGACTTGGCCTGTTTCAGCAGCCATGTTCACTTCTAAAGAAGTATGCGTAAAAAAGTATGATAAATACTAAAAAAATTAAAAACAGTACCACAATATAACAGCTATACTGCTTCCAATTCATACAGTTTTAAAGATTTCTAATATTTTTATTTGTCTCTGGTAAATTGGTATAACATTACCAGTACATACAGAGTACTGTAGAGTACATTTACTCTTACATGCACATTCATTTTACTTTGAAAATATTGGTTTCTGTCTAGGTTCCTGGGGGTGCTTAGGTGTTATGGTTTCCATCTGGGTCGTTGGCTTTGGAGTATTTGATATAATTTGTTTTAAAACTGTGCATCTTTCTGCAATATTTCAACTTAAAGATTACATGAAGGGTGTAAATTTCATATTACACATGGACATCAAGAAAAACATTTCAACACATTTTCAATAAGAATGTGACCGATATCTTGAAGTGTGACTGTCACATTGGTTAATCAAACCTGACCCAAGTTTACATTCGTGAAAATATCCTAAAGGACATTTTCTGGAGAATGAAATTTGGTGATTTTTTCAAAGCGATCCCAAAAGTACTAAAAAATGTTAGACTTTTGTACAGGTGCTAAATGTACGTTGAGGTTGATCCAGATAAAATTTGTCTCAAATCTGTTGAAATGGATTTCAGATCGAAAAATTTGGGTAAAATCAAGAAACACAGTGGATTTAAGTAATCTTCAATCAGTAATTCGTTTAGATATGTCAAAAACCTGGGTAAAAAAGAACCCAGAAATACAAGGGTTAAAATGTTATAGACATTGTCACTGTATAATAAACTCCGCCGTTCAGATCAAACATTTTACACATACTATCAGCTAAATAGAAAGTTCTACAAATGACTCACAGAAGAATGATGTGCTGATACTATCATGTTGAAAAAGACCCTCTAGCATTGTGTGACAAAAAGCAAAAAAGACTAGTTTAGAAGGGAGTTAACAATTATAATATTCATAAATATCTGAGGGAAGTCCAAATGTGACAATAAAGTCAAAGTGTTGGGAATAAAGTACAAATGATGGAATAAATTCCTAACATCTATGAATAAACAAAGCCAAAGTACTGAGAATAGAATGGCTAGAGTATTGGCTACTTGTAAGTAATAAATCCAGATCCAGATCTTAAATATTAAGCCCAAATGTGAAGAATCAAGATCAAATTTTGAAAATAAAGTTTGAATATTTTTTTGAATAAACCCCAAATATAAGAATAAAGGCAAATTGTAGAGAATTAAGGAAAAATTTGCTAATAAAATGAAAAGTTGAGAAAAAAGTCTAAATGCTGAAAAATAAAGCAGTTTAGTCTTGACAGAGTGGAACATAATTATATTGTAATGATTTTAATAATGTATGCATAATGAATAGCAATTACAAAAACATATGGAGGAATATTGATAAATAAATACATGGTCTAACCGATGTGAGTTGCTGTGATCTGAAACAACAGTTTACTACAGAGCATTAAGAATGGGCAATGCCACAAGTGTCCACCACAGTCCAGGTCTGAACCACATTGATCTTTGGGATGTGATGTAGAAGACTTTACACACCAGTCTGACTGTGCATCATCAGTACAAGATTGTGGCCTAAAAATAAGTCTGACCCATTATTTTTGTCACAACTTACAAATTACAGTTTTTTTCTTTCCCAAGTGATTTATCACCATTTATTATAACTAGGGCTGGGCAAGTTAATGCGTTATTACTGCGTTATTTCCGTGTTATTTCTGCATTAACGCATTCATTAAATAATGCCAACAATTTTTTTTTTTTTTATCTCAAGTTAACATGAGATAAAAACCACTGCACCACGCGACACGGTGGTGCAGTGGTTAGCACTCGTGCCTCACAGCAAGAAGGTCCTGGGTTCAATTCCAACACCAGTCGACGGGGGTGGGACCTTTCTGTCTGGAGTTTGCATGTTCTCCCCGTGTCTGCGTGGGTTCTCTCCGGGTACTCCGGCTTCCTCCCACAATCCAAAAACATGCACTAATAGGTTAATCGGTTAATCTAAATTGCCCATGGGTGTGAATGTGAGAGTGATTGTTTGTCTCTATATGTCAGCCCTGCGATGAACTGGCGACTTGTCCAGGGTGTACCCCGCCTTTGCCCCTATGTAGCTGGGATAGGCTCCAAGCGACCCCCGTGACCCTAGTGAGGATAAAGCGGGTTCAGAAAATGAATGAATGAATTATCTCACGTTAATGCCGTTTTATTATTGTTCTGCCTTTCAAGCAAGTCTTAGTTTATTTATACATAATGACTCTTAGTTTGAAACTCATGCTTTTATTTTGGTGCTCCACACGCCGGTGCTCTGTGTGAACTGTCCAAGTAGCTGAGGGGAGAAAAGAGCAAACTTTCCAAGTAACACTGAATCAAACTTTGTGTAACTCCTGCAGAAGCAACGCCTGTATGTATCAATCATTCTGTTATTTGCTAAATAATTTCACATGTAAACATGCCGTTAGAAACATGTTTATGACGTTATTTTGGATGTGTTTATTACAATGTGTTATTAATATGTTTAAGCTAATTCGTTTATGCTAGCAGTCGGAGATGGGCTAATTCTTTATGCAGGCTCATGCTAAGTTTATGTAAATTCATTGGTTTTGTTTAGGTATAATATGCCAGCCTTTGAACAAACCTTTACTTATTTACGATGTGATTGTTGTATTAGCAATCAATTTAAATTTATAGTAATTACATCTATGCATTCTCCGTGAATATGCATATCATTAATAGACATAACTAATTGAT
Organism: Sphaeramia orbicularis; assembly: GCF_902148855.1. Lineage (NCBI taxonomy): Eukaryota > Metazoa > Chordata > Actinopteri > Kurtiformes > Apogonidae > Sphaeramia > Sphaeramia orbicularis. Next base: position 47,361,665 of record NC_043964.1, read on the forward strand.
TTATTTTGTCTTTCATTTATAGTTTCACTCTGTCAATCTGCATGATGTCAAGTATGTACATTAAAGCTGCAAACTTCAAAGAGGACATATCTTGCATCATCAATTCAGAGTTTAGCTCACTGTCTAGCTCAGACTAAGTACAGACGTCTTAGCAAGGACAGTACACTCATATTCTTCTTGTGTGCTTGTGTGCATGTAGCGATTAGCTTGGCAGATAGACAACAGGTTTCCCAAGAAAAGACGGACGCCCCAAACTTGTCTTCAAATTTTTTACTTGAGACTCACTGTAAAACTGCAACATACATACAAAATATGTCTCAGTTATGTTCATTTCCTTAGTACATTTACATGGCATTATACATTTAAATGAATGGGAAACAGACCACTAGCTTGATGCTAACTTGAATGGGAAAATCCATAGACATGCTAACGATTAGCATTTACAGATTAATTTAAGATTTACGTCTTTTTATCCAGCAACAAAGGTTCACATTAGAAATAGTTGATACAGTTCATTCTTACAACAACTGAACATAAAATACTCATAGGCAAACGTTTTCGGGCCATACAAATAGAGTGAAAGAAACGTGTCTGTTAGTTCCTTCTTATGTCCGAACTGGCTACGGGAACACCGAAAGGACAAAACATACATTAGTGACACTTATTCTCACCACTAGAGGGCCCCCTTTGCTTGCTTTGAACAACTGAACATCACATATTATTGGGCTTATAAGTATTAGTACTTATTAGTGGGCTTAGGACTCCTGTCAATCACTCACAAGTGGAAATAAACTGGTAGGGACATAGACATGGAGAAAAGTACCGGTCTGTTCCATGGACATTTTCATTTTAAATGTCTTGAGATGGTGGGGTTGAGAAGGACAAAGTTGTTTGGAAGCACTGCAATGTGGAATTATTTTTTATCACCAGAGTACTTCAAGTCTGAAATATCACTTAAAGGCAATACACACTGTTGATGCCGGCAACCGCCCCCCCCCCCCCCCCCCCCCCCCAATATAACTATACAATTAATCGCGATTAATCTCAGAAATCCACAAAATTAATTGCGATTAAAAATTTTAATCACTGCCCAGCACTAATTATAACATTATAACTATTATATAAAATTTTTCAGTGAAAATCAGGTATTTTCTTATATTTAATTCACTTATCTTGTAGACAGTCATAAAAGCTCAAAGTAAATGTAAAAGTTATTATATTAAGTCAGAAAAAAATGAGGAAAAAATGGCTTTTTAACAAAATATATCAATAACTGAACATAGAAACAAGTGTCTCCAACCACTGTCATTTATCAAATTCTGGTGGTTTTACTGGTGAATCAGTGTTGTAGGAGATATCAGTGTCAGATCTGATGACCATGAAAAGATGACAAACTGCATTTTACACCAGTTATTTATAATTAATTAAAAATAATTGTATTGATAGGATTAGTGGATCAACAGGTATTAAACATTTTAGATCAGAAGATGGTTTTGGAAAGTGGTGGATGTTTGGGGGTTTAAGGGTTAATGTGACGTTTCATAATCATGGTGTGGCATAAACGGTACTACAGCAAATATATCCTATAATCAAAGCTAATGGTGGGCCTAAAGTAAACTGTGTCTTTTTATTTTATTTTATTTTATCCAGATAAAGTCACATTGAGACTCACATTGAGACTCTCTTATACAAGGCCAAGAGGTCAGCAGCACACACCATACCATAATGAAAAACAAGTTAAAAGATTGGTGATAACAATAAATCAAAAAGTTGAAAAAATGGGCAATAATTTAGTGATAACACAAAATAATAACCAGGGTTTGACTACATTTTGGAAGTGCAATCAATTTTAGTGATTTTTTAAAGTGCAAGATTTAATTGAAGTCAGCAGACAATTTAAAAACATTGGCACTGTCCCAAGGATTCTCACCGTCTAATCAGAAAAACGGTATAAAAAGCTTATAGTGAGATGAGTTCTGGTATTTTCAGCTCCAATTGAAGAGTATTCCAGGTAGAGGGGGTACCAAAACTGAAGGCTTCCTCCCCCATTTCAGTTTGAACCCTTGGAACATTCAGATAATAAACATCACATGTCCATAGGGCATAATGGCTACTGGTTCTCTGAAGAAGAGAAGATAGGTATGATAGGTATGTGATAAATGTGTAGAATCAGCAACATCACAATATTAGATTACCCACTTGACAGCATCTGAAAACATGTCATGAACCAGAAAACCTGCTAACACAACAACAAAACATGTTGCAGACACTTTAAGAAACTGCTCTGTACCATCCAGACATCTACATCCACTCATATACGCTGTTGTCTTCATTAGTGCTGAGTGCCAGTGTGGTCTTGAAATTCATTGTCAGGCAGAAGATAAACAGAAACACGCACGCACGCACGTGCGCACACACACACACACACACACACACACTCACACTCACACACACACACACACACACACACACACACACACACACACACACACACACACACACACACACACACACACACTTGCAGAGACAGACACACACCACTTCTGCATTCCACTCCACAGTAGCCTAGTAATAATGACAAACCTCAGTGGGATCAATAGACTGGAGACAGATGAGCCTGGTTAGCACACACAAACACACAAATGCACAACACACACTTACATGTGCAGAATGCTGGTGTGGTCTAAGATCAGTGATTCTCAACTAGTGGGTTGCCACCTAATAGTGGGTCGCAAACCAATGTTCAGTGAGTTGTGGGCCTTTGCCTGGGCAAAAAAATAATGTTAAGAAACCAGTCCTGTGCTATATTTTTTATGGAGCTCAGCACATTCACACTCCCCGACAGTGGGTGCCACTAATGCACTGTAATGCTATTTAATACCAGGCATTTCAGAGCATAAAAGAAGATCCAAAAATTTCTATTCACATCATGGTGAAACTCAGGTATGAAAACGACTACATCAGATACGGTTTTACCTACATTGAGGACAAAAACCTCAGTGTGTTTAATTCTTGAATAAGTGACTGAATGCACTTTGAATTTTTAGCTAAGTGCACATTTTTGGTTTTGGTTAAAATATACCTAAATTATTGATTATTGTCATGAGCTTTGGTTCATGACCGAAAGGACAAGATCCCGGATACAAGCGGTCGAAATGAGTTTCCTCCGTTGGGTGGCTGGGCGCACCCTTAGGGATAGGGTGAGGAGCTCAGTCACCGGGGAGGAGCTTGGAGTAGAGCCGCTGCTCCTCCGCGTCGAGAGGGGCCAGCTGAGGTGGCTTGGGCATCTGTTTCGGATGCCTCCTGGACGCCTCCCTGGGGAGGTGTTCCGGGCATGTCCCGCCGGGAGGAGACCTTGGGGAAGACCCAGGACACGTTGGAGAGACTACGTCTCTCGGCTGGCCTGGGAACGCCTCGGGGTCCCCCCGGAAGAGCTGGAGGAGGTGTCTGGGGAGAGGGAAGTTCGGGCATCCCTGCTTAGACTGTTACCCCCACGACCCGGCACCGGATAAGCGGAAGATAATGGATGGATGGATGGATATACCTAAATTAGTGTTAAAGGGAATATTTCCACATTCAGCAGCATCACCACCTGCTGTTCAGTTTGATTTATCATTAAACGTGTCTTCTGTGTTGGTGCACCTGAACAAATATGAATAACCTGAAATGTCTTTTGAGAAATAAGTGAAATAAGTTTACAATATTTTGCCTGTCAGTAAATGTTTTATGTCTTTGGAGATCTGTGATCTGTACATTGTAATACACATGTGTAAAGTGAGACATAATATAGTTAAAATTGCACTTATTTTTCTTATGAATTTCTGGTTGTTCATGATTGTTTATGTTATTCAAAATTTTTAAAGGATAGTTTGTAGATGTAAATATTTTCATAATGTTATTTTACTTTTTTCACTCTTAAACATAGAGAAAAGTTTGGAGTTGACATTATTTATCTATGATTATGTTATTATTTTACTTGATCCAGCCCATATCCGATCATATTGGGATGAATGTGGCCCAGGTCAGCATGGATGATTACATTTACCCTGCAATTAATATTGATTTTATAAGACTGATAATGGAAAGTGTATGTACTGTATATTTGTGTCATGACTGCAACATGATGGAAACATTGCTAGAGCCAGTCATTCATTTTCAAAACTACTTGTAAGTGACAGTTTTTTGCGATAGACTGCTGCTCATCCCAGCATGTACTGGACAAGAGGATCATTTACTTAAATGTCTGTGGATAAATTAGAGTTTTTAGATCGCTGTATTGGATACAAATATAGGACAAGCATGACATTTATATTGCTTTCTAACTTTGGGGTCACATCCACTACTGCATAGGACTGCATGGCTTTTGCGTTCATAATACCAGTCCAAATAAAACAAATATCTAGAGAGCAAATCCACTCTCGGCCCAAAAATGGACAGGAAAATGAAAATTCTTGATCTCAACCTCACAGTGGGAGTACAAAACACAATAAACAACCTAAATTATCTTTTTGTAGCACATTTGCTAATTACTGGCATTGATAGCCATCTTGTTTTGCAAAAATGATCAGACAAACAAGGGGTCATTGGAAATGTAGTCTTGTATATCTCCCATTAAAATTAAATAAAAATGAAGTAAATTATTATCATCAACAGCTCTGTATCAATGAAATTACAATACACAACTCTATTATAAATCTAAATTAAATTAGCTGTTCACTAGTTACTAGCATTAATAGCCATTTTGTTTCCCAAAAATTATGAGATAAGTAAATGATCATGGGGAATGTAGTTATATTCAGCAAATAGATAAATTAAATTTTTTAAAAAGCAAATGTTATCAACGGCTCTGTATCAATTAAATTACAATAAACAACTCTGACAAATCTAAATTAAATCAGCTGTTTGCTAGTTACTGGCAGTGATAGTCATCTTGTTTTCCAAAAATGATGACAAATACATAATTTTACAAAATACATAAATACATAAAATACATAAATAAACAACTCAATGATAAATCTGAACTAAATCAATTGTCAATGAATCAAGAAAAATTACAAAAGCAATATTAAATAAAGTTGCAACAAATATTGTGTAATTGAAATAGAAGCCACAGAAGGGTGAAAATTATTCACAGACTACACTGTCAAGCAGATTTTCACTGATGCAAATTTGGAAACATGCAATTGGGGAAAACTGGCTCCTTTTTTATATCAATACTGTTTAATCTGTTACGACAAAATAATGTAATTCAAAAAACTACTAAAGATTGCAATGGAGAAAGTGTGTATTAGTTGCACATAAACTTTCTTTCTCTTTGTCCAGACTGGCTGGAATTGTTTAATACTTACTGGATTAAGAGAAGAAGCTTTGAATTAAAAATGAAATTGTGTCTTGTTAGTGCTGATGCAGATCAGGCTGCTTTATTGCAAACACTCCAGCTTATAAAAATTAGTGTTTGAGAGTAACGGCTGCAGAACACACAGCATTAATGAGATCCTGACTGATGTGTTAATTAAGTTACTGCTGTTGTGTAAAGCTGTACACTCAATTTTAGAGCTCAGAGATGCTGTGACACACTGCCAGCTCTGAATACAAAACACAACATCAGTACTAGTGATTTGCATCTGGGAGTAATTCGCCCTTGCTTTGTGTCTTTAATTAACAGACACATACAAAGAGAGCACTCCACAACCACAAACCAACGCTCAAGTATTTATAACACAGTCCATCGAAATATCCATCAAAATAATCAGTGGCAGATATTAATGTGATTCAGGCTGAAACATGTTCCATTTATGTCTGGAACTTAAAATGACTGTGTTCAGCCAAAAAAATAAAAATAAAAATGCACTCATCACTCTTCAGTAAAAAGTGGCACTCATAATTAAAAAACAAAACCAAAGCACAAATGACAAACAGTTTTTTGTATATTATATCCAGAAAACTGAGCAAGTAGTTGAATTTTGACATATTTCAGATCTTTCAGATATTTTAAATTTGTCCTAAATGTGCAGCATTGGTGAGAGAACAAACTAAAGTTAATGAATTAAAAAGAAGCCCTATATTATTATTTGACCAAGTGTTTGGCCAATATTATATCTGTTCATGCATAGGAGGTGGTTGAATGATGAGATTAGTTGCAGTCAAGAGTTTGATGTCCTTTCAAATGTCACTACACACTGAGTTTTTTTTTTTTGTTAATCAAATTTTAAGCAGTAATATGATGACAATTTGTGAGATTATCTGTGTTGATAGAACTTGAATAGTCTGTTCTCACTCTCACTCACTCACCAGATAGATAGATAGATAGATAGATAGATAGATAGATAGATAGATAGATAGATAGATAGATAGATAGATAGATAGATAGATAGATAGATAGATGGCCTATGCTGTTTTTGTTGATCCTGCGTCACATTAAGCGTTCGTGTGAAACACAACAGCAGAACCAATGTTTAGTGGAAGCAAAATTAAGGAAACAAAACTTTGATTCAGGAAAATTGTCATGGAATGTTTTGTTTTTTTTTTTTTTAATTGATTGAAGTCAATTAATCAATTAATTGTTTCAGCTCTAATTCATAGTCAAGTCTAGCTGCAACATAACAATTGCCCAGATCTAAAGTCCTGGCTTCAAAATGACTCCTCATAGTATATACAGTCTAATGTTGGAGATATAGGGGAGTTACTTTAACACAGTGCATCTGGATAAGTGAAAGACTGGGATCTTGCTTTAGTCACAGGCCCCATCTACAATTAAACTAATGTCTTTCCCCCTCCTCAATGCAGCTTCCTCATAAACTGGGCCAGAGAGAACTCAATACCAAAACAACCGGCCCATATCATCCACATGGCGCTGATTGGAACGGCTGCCTTTGTGTGTGTATGTGTGCATGCTCATTTCTGTCTTCACTGTGGTCGGGTAGTAAAAGTAGGTGTGCGCCACACAAAGCAGTAAAGAGATTGCTTGTAAAAGTACCTCACAGCCGCCACACACTCACACACATATAAGCCCCAGATGAACTCACACACTGATCTACACAGACACGCACATGCGCATGCACGCACGCATGCACACACACACACGCACACATACACACAGGCAGGACAGTGTTAAGACTGGGATGTCTGAATAATGTGGTTTAATTTCAGGACTTTTTATGTTATGTCAGCACAGGTGGAATTGAGTGACATCTACACAAAGGAGGAGGAAGAGAAGGTCATATCAACCAACATTTTTTGTAAGAACACTAACTGACCCAAGACTAAATGTCTAAAACTAATATTAACCCTTTGTAGACTATTTTCACAAATTGGCCTCAATATTCCACTGTTTTTGTAATGAGGTGCTGCTCAACACTCTTTTTGACAGTGGAATTGTTGTCCTCATAGCATAATTGCCCAAGTCCTATTTTTGGTCAAACTGTGATATCTGCATAAAATGAAGCAGCAGTGTCAGGAGAGTAAAGTTATGCAGATATCATAATTTGGCCAAAAATATGGCTTGGGAAATTATGCTATGAGGCTAATAATATTTTACCTGGTTATCCATGATCCCTGACTTTCATCAGTTCTTGTTACTGTAACAATGTTATTATTTTCATCACATTCTACTGATTCTGGAAGATTTTTTTGGATCAGTTTTATTTGGATTGTTGACTGGACTAACTGATCAGTAGCATCAATAAAATAATCAGTACAGTTGCCTATAAAGTTGGGACACAGCATGTTGAAATGGTTGTGAAAACGCAATATATTCTTGATAAATAAAGTGTTACAGGGACAAATCATTGCATCTGGTCAAAGGTGATTACTGATGTGTACATATAGGAATAAAAAGAGGAATGTGTCTGAAAACAAAATTATGAAGAGAGGTGGTGGACACACACATCCAGAAAATGAAAGGTGTGCAGGATCCCAAAAAATTGGATGAAAAAAGTGAAATAAGGTCCACACAACCTGTGAGCTCCCAAAGATTTTATTTACCACATGGTTAATAAAATCTTTAGGAGCTCACAGGATGTGAAAACAAAATTTGACCCACTTATGAACAACAGTGTATTATTCCAATTATGCCTAATATCACTAATATGCATCAGTTTTGTAAGTGCAATATTCAAATTAATAATCTCCACTTAATTTGTGATGTTCGTCACAAGAACAACACAAATATTTTTATTTTTTCTATAATTGTGAATAAATGTAGGAGGTAAGGGGTTAAAAATGTGGGACAGATCGTCTGGCACAGCTGCCAGTCCCAACTGAATCTGGTTTGATACTACAACCTCATACCTACAGTTCTTCAAATCAAGCACTGGCTCTTGTCCATATTGGAAAGCCCATCAGTCTTGACATTCAGACATGTCTTTTTCACTTATTTATGTATTTATGTATGTATTTATTTATTTATTTATTTATGTATGTATGTATGTATGTATGTATGTATGTATGTATGTATGTATTTTTGCCTATTCAAATAATAATAATAGTAATAATAATAATAATAATAATAATAATAATAATAATATGTTTTATTTGTGTAGCACTTTTCATAGAACTCAAAGACACTTTACATGCAGCAAATCTAATCAAATAGAAGAAAGTAATCTGTAGATCAATCAACTGCAAAAATAATTGATAACTGCAGCTCTACTATGAAGCATGAGGGACCATGGGCTAATGCTAAACGCTAGCTCAATAAAATGGAAATTTTATCAATTTTTTGGACAAAATGAATTGGTTGCTGTTAACCACAAGTACAGTCAAGCTGCCTGTCAAGATAAAATTAAACAGAATCTCTCAAAGTTTAATTTGGCAAGCAAGCAAACTCCCAAACAACTCTATCAATCAAAGGTCAATGTATCAAAAATATTCTATCAGCCCTAAAATCTTAGATTAGTTTATGTACTTAATTAATCTTTGAATTACGGGAAATTGTTCTGTTACGCAAGCTTTCTTTCACACAGAAAAAAGCAACAATCAAAACCCAGAATAAAGTCTAAAAATATCAATAGTAAAAACAATGGGAACAGTGTCAGACTAAAATGGAAAGAAGAAAATAAATAAAATATTTCATACACCATTCATACACATACTACAGATACAGTAATGCAGAATGTGCAAAATTAGTGCAGCTGACACAACTGAAGCAGACAAATAGTTAGCTTGCTAGCTAGCTAGAGTGCATAATGGAAATATGGTTTAAGATTGGGTTTAAACATCAGCCAGAGTTGAGTTTATTGTAAAGAGAAATGGCATGTGGCAGGAAAGATTTCCTGTGTCTGTCCATTCAACAGCAGAGCTGTAACAATCTGTTAGAGAAGGTGCTCTGCTGTCTGTCCAGTGTGTGGTGGAGAGGGTGCTCATCATTGTCCATGATGGATATCAGTTTCTTTAGCATCCTCCTCTCCACCACAGCCTCAAAGTGGTCCAGTCTGAGACCAAATACAGAACCAGCCTTCTTGATGATTCTATCAAGTGTGTTGGTGTTGCTGGCTCTGAAGCTGCAACCCAACAAACAGCAGCAAAAAATATGGCTCTGGCCACAACAGACTGGCGGAATATCTCCAACATCTTTCTGCATGCGCCAAAGGATAAGATAAGATAAGATAAGATTTTATTTATCCTACCATAGGGAAATTTTACAGTTAACAGCAGCAACATACAACAAGCAATCACAGAAAGACAGATAGAAAAAGCCACACAAGTGAAAATGAAAAATACAGAGAAAAGAAGAAAATTGGTATTTATATAAATATTTATATAAATAGAGAATTTGAATTAAGGATCTCAGCTTCCTCAGAAAATAGAGTCTGCTCATCCCTTCTTGTACACAGCATCAGTCTTAGATTTCCAGCCCAGTCTGTTGCTGATCACCACCCCCAGGTAATGTATTTATAACCCTCCACCTCCTCCACAGCCTCCCCCCGATCCACAGTGGCTGTGAAGGAGTCCTCACAAAGGAGAAATTCAGAGAAATACAGACCACTTACTATAGATAAGTTCAATATATGTAAGACTATTGAGTTTACAGGTTCCTAAATAGTACAAGCAAAACTTGTGTGATTCTGACCAGTGGTATATATTTGTGTGCTTTGCTTTAGCTCTGAGGTTTGCAGCTGTCCCATTTCCATGACGACCTGTGGTTCACCAGTTCCCTGTTTCATTTAGCCTTCACTGTTGCAACAAATAGCAGCAACATACTGCCTACTGGAGTCCTGCTCAAGCTAATGTATACTTTATTACAGTATTTTCCACACATAATGTGTCGTGTAGCTTTTGTTTTCAGTTTAAAAACCTGACCTGACCTTATCACTTAAAGATGCAATGCTTACGCTTATTTTAGCCTCATAATCCTTGATACATGTGTACTCATCAAGAGTGTTCTTTATATATGACAGTGTACTCATTAGTGGTTCCATTTGGTCAATACATTAAATATATCATATCATTAATTATTATTATTATTATTATTATTATTATTATTATTATTATTATTATTATTATTATTATTATTATAATAAATATAAATAAATAAATAACACACACACACACACACACACACATATATATATATATATATATATATATATATATATATATATATATATATATATGTGTGTGTGTGTGTGTGTGTGTGTGTGTGTGTGTGTGTGTGTGTGTATAGCCAGTTTAGGACACAAGTGGAAAAACAAAAATCTGTCTGGAATGAAAAGATATCCTTATATGTTTTACCTCAAAGTGGTGTTTAAGAAGCTTGCTAGGATTAGTTTGTACAGAATAGGTTTTGAATAAATCTAAGTTTTTGTGCATTTAGAGAACTACAAAGAAACTGCAGAGCTACACTAAAGAAAACAATGACATTTATCATTATTGTGTTATGCAGAAAAAATTGACTGGTATGTGAAAGCTTTCTTGGAGTGAACAGATGAATACCTTCAGTGTCATAAAATAAAAAGTAGTCTACTTTTACTACTATTAATTCTATTCTTTGATTCGTTTAGAGTATGGTCTACATTTTTACAACTACATAATATTAGAATAACTTTATGATTGCAACAATAAAAACAAACTGTGTAAAAAAAAAAGTGCTATCCATTTCCATATGTTTTTAAACAAAGTCACATGGAGCCTGTTGAAAAGGGCCCAAGAGCCAAATGTGGCTTCGGACTCTCAGGCTGCCCACCCCTGGTCTATACACATACCCCTGTAACATATTTCCATGTTTATAATGCTTTGCCACATTAGTGTGCAGCATTTCCATCAGGTTTTTATATTTATCTTTCCCAGGTTTAATTTTGTTCCAATGACCCAAGTCGAAAACTGAACAATATTTTATTATTTTTAAAATATTTATTGGTTTCAAGTTGGAATAGTTGCCTTGTGGGGTCCAATATTTCCTGGAGGACGGCCTATGTTTGTTATGATATCTGATGTGATAGACCATCACAGCAGACATTTTAATTCATTAATGTGGAAAATGCCCTGGCATAATTATTCTTATTAGAAATGGTTCCATCCCATTTAGGTGGATCACTTTAAGACCTTTGAATTGTGTGTACTGATTCTGGTGATGCAACCAAGCCATTGTTAATGTTATTAGCAACGTCCTGTGGTTTGCGTGCTTTGGTGGACAGCTTCAGCAGTTCAGCACAGTCACCTCACAGTACTAAGGTCCTTGCTTGGCATGTTTGGATGTAATAATACAGCCCACATTATTGCATAAATAATAATACAGTATTATAGGCGAGGACAGGCTCACCTGGGTTCAACTATCAGGTTAAGTACTGACCATTAACACCCAAAACCAGTACTCAAACATAAACACATCTCAGTTTGGTTACTCTCATTGGAACCAGGGTATTAGTGCACATGTAATGTTTATCAGGATAAAATGGTGTGAGTCAAGAATGAGGGAAAATATATGAACAAGCGAAATAACATTAGAGCACAGGTGTCAAACTCCGGTCCTCGAGGGGCCGGTATCCTGCATGTTTTAGATATTTCCCTCTTCCAGCACACCTGGTTCAATTAATGATCACCTCATCACAGGGCCAGATTAACACTTCATTGTACCCTTGGCAACAATACTCAAGGGCCCCATCATCACAACCCCAGGATCCCTATAATCTGGCAAAATACAGAATAAGTTCCAGGAATATATGTAAATATACCCCATACTTCAATATCTAACTATCATCAAATGCATTTTGATGTACAAATGTGTAAATGCTCATAGAACTACAAGTGCACCACTATAGCCTCTTGTCAAGGCCACTCACTTGGATATGATGATATGAAAACAAAACACATTAGCATCAGTATAATCTAAAATTGATCCACTACATTAGAAAGAGAGGGAAGTGTCCTCCATTTTCACAAAAAATAAATAAGAAACCATTTCCAAAGTATCCAGTATTTATTTAAGAACACTTTTTGCCGACACAAATGTATTGAATCGTCAGAAAAAGCCCACAGACAAAACACAAACATAATCTGATAGAATCAGATATGAATTTTAAACAGAAATCCCCTTGTCACCTCAGAATTCAACAAGAGAGTTAAAGTAAGTGCAATGTAAACATCTTGAAATCTGCTTTCTCTCAACAATAAACATATCTCAACATTTTCATGGAGCCACCACAAGGAAAAAATAAATATAATGCAGTATAATCTGCTAAAATAAACATTTCGGTCCCAGTTTAACTTTTAAACAGAAAACACATCACAATTCAAGGCATGTCAAGGCAAGGGTTAAACATTTTAATACTAAATACTACATATACTAAATACTATAAACATCTGGAAAACTGTCAATTTCTCTCAAAGAAATACTTATCTGACCAATACAAAATTTGTTTTCTAAATGATGGGGAAGTGCATGTTTAAATTTCACATTCCTGATTTTATTTGGCAGATCTTACACTTAGCTTCTTCTCCATGTTTGCAATGTTTTGATTCATGTATGTTGCGTATGTCGCGTAGTTCTTGACATCTCACATCTCGCTCAGTGCACGCACGTTGATTTGCGTCACTGCTGATTCGCTTTTTGGACTGACCAATGAGGAGAGGGTCTCAGCTCACGGTCACAGACAGCAGGAGCAGGGTTTCTGTGCAGTGCAATGGCTCCGGGCAGTGGACAGTTTAATTTATAAGCAAAAGATAACCAGATAACCATTTTCGTTATGCCCGAGCTACCCAGGGCCCTTCAGAGGTGGCAGGCCCCTGGGCAATTGCCCAGTTGCCCATATGGTTAATCCAGGCTTGCCTCATCATCATGCTCTGCAGAAGCCTGATAATGATGTAATGGCTCCCAGGTGTGCTGGGAGAGAGAAATATCTAAAAGATGCAGGACCCTTGAGGACTGGAGTTTGACGCCCCTGCATTAGAGGAACTGTTTGACTGTATTCAGAGTGTGATGACATTTAAAAAAGAGCTACAGGTGTTTTATGTCATGTCTGACCTCAGAATTCTGTTGAACCAATGACCACAGTTATGGCCAGAACTGGGTTTTAATTACAATTCAGAGCATTAGTCTATGTGCTTAAACAGGCTCCGACTCGTGTGCTCCTGCATGTGACTAGAATGCAGTACAGCCTAGTAGACAACAGGGGACAGTATAGACATGTGGGTCTAGTGTCAGCCTCTGAATCAAGTCCAGGAAGGTTCAGTTGAGCAGGGGATGGGGGGGGTTTCGCCTCATTGGTTCTCTTCCAAGCGATTAGTCTGTCCATCTCCATAGTCACTGTCCACATGTCAGTGTTAATGAACTGTTTCATCTCAGCTGAAACAAAAACAAAGAAAAAACATCTACATATCTTCCATTAACACTGCTCAATCTTTGAGAGTAAAAGGTTTAGCCAAAAATATAATTATATCATAATATTCTTTCATTTCCTGACTGAATTGTCACTGTCACGCCCTCCAAGGCAAATCTTTAATTGTTCTTTATTCATGAACTCATCTGTCAGTCACTGTACTATCTCTAGAGTTATGGGTTTGTTCTTACTAGAATGATTTCAGCAGGGAGCAGCAACAGCAAGCCTTGAGGAGAACCTTCTGTCAGTATGTTTGACGGACCCTGTAATGGCAGCTGGCTGTTTTATGGCGTCAAGATGAGGCCAGACAACATTGTACACATACATGAAGTATTGTAAGCGCAAGTGAAGTTTTGTAAAGCAAAAATATATATATATTTCTTTTTAAAAATGCACCTACAAAACTTATTTTACTCCTACAAACCCAGTTTTTGCTTTTACAAAACACTTTCTGTGTTTACAAAATTTTGTCTCCATTCACAAAACTTTTCTGCAGTTACAAAACACTTTTCTGTGGTTACAAAACTTTTCTGCGATTACAAAACAGTCTGGCCTCTTTTTGACATTGGGGCATGGTTAGATGAGAGGCGTGTCCAGGCCTGGTCTTAAATAACACCACTTACTATTAGGATTTAGCAGATGACATAATGACCAGCATCCCCGCCCCATTTTGCCATGTTGAACTTACAGGTGCTAACAGTCCCATAACCACGTGACTGAAGATGCCTGGGAGACACTGCTGCATTTAAAACTGTTCCAGTTACTACTGTGATTGACACAGCAAAGGTAGAGACCTGGGGGTACGGTATTTTGGGTTTCTGACTAGTTTAATGCATTTACAATTCCCACACACTTACCCACCAACACACTAACCAGGCCATCACTAAACTAGAATTGAACCCCAGTCACTCAACAGATACATGTAACAAGAATGTAGAGGAAACATTAAAAACATAAACGATGCTGGCTATTGACAATGAAACAATGTTGATAGCATTTCACCGTTACTACCCCATTGATTACAACACGTAAACATTGCACTATGCACGGGGTGACCTTTAACAGCACCACAGTGTTTTCACACTCATCGGGCTCATAATTGCCAAACTTTGAACCCAGACACAGCAAAACTGTTCATAGCTGTGAAGGGACTTAAGACTTTTGAATTCTTCCACTGTGTAGTAACTTATGCTGAAAACGAGATAGTTAACTAAGTGTTTGTAGGTACAGGTTGGCAGGTCCAGATCTCTGCACTAGTCAGACACCAGTGAACACCGGTAGCTTGTACGAGTCTATACCTTTAATTTCTGTGATCTTCTCCAAATACCTTTGCTTAGCAGTCACATTGAGCTTCTCCTGATAAAGACCCCTTGCTTTCACCGCCGCCTAATCCTTTTTTTCTTAAATCTTGATTCATATGGCTCTTTCCTGCACGTCTATGCTATGCTGTTGATCATAGCAACCGATAGCTTGTAAATTCAAAATGGTGCAGCCTCTGAGATATGTCACATGATAATTATCCAGCACAGTGAAGTTGGTTCCATTCTCAAAACCAGTTACGAGATCCATTAACGGAACCAGTTTGGTTACAGAATTTGAAACTGAGCTGGGCACCAAGCTCCAAGTCCCGGGTCACAACTGGCCACAGACATGGCTCATTTTTTGAATGCTTCCCGGATGCTTGCTAGCTAGTTGACATGTTTGCATACTCACTAGTAATCATGGTTGTTTATGTCACATAGGTGTATGTTTGTTTAGTTTACTAGATTGCCCTTTGTCTGCCTCAGGAGTGTGCTTTTACTACTAGTCACAGAATTTTGGCAGTTGAATCTAATTTTTGTGAGATGTATGTTGTTCATTAAGTGACCCATGTCAAATTTGCTTTTTCTCAGCTTTCTCGTTCCAAACACCAGGGGGTGTTTGAAACCCCCCCCCCCCCCCACACACACACACACACACTGTCTCAACTTTTTTTTTGGGGGGGTGGGGTGGGGGTGGGGGGTTAAGTGTGGGTGTTCCAGTGAATATGTACTCCAAAACTGTAGGGGGAGCTCCATAGAGAAAAATGACTACAAAAGCAACAAAGAAGAATCAAAACAGTAAAATGTTACATAGCTCCACCATCAAGGTCTGCTACTGCCCATAAAATCATATTTACAGTAATATGTCATAATATTTTATAAAGACGGGCCACCAGAACACTTAAGAGTCCAAAAGTCCAAATAAAGCACAAGAGACCAAAATGACACCTGGAAAAGAATGATTGGTTATATTTTTACCAGGAAGTACTGTGGACATCTAAGAAAGCCAAGGCTTTTTCAGCCTACACCTAGTGGCCATCTGTCACATTACATAACTTACGTTGAATTCACTTTGGAGCTGCAGTTCTTCAGTCATTGCCATTGACCGACTTCTGAACATTCAAGGAATCACAGGTTTTGACACTTCTTCTTTTGCTCAGTTGTATTTTGGTTCATAAGAATCAGTTCTCAGAGGCTGGATGGAAGTGGCTCAGGTTGATAATATTATACAGTAACCTGCAGTGAAATGTAATTATTCTGCAGTCTCTTACATTTTCAGTGTCTTCTGCAGTGTTGGGCAAATTACTTAAAAAAAAGTGATTAGTTATAGTTACTAGTTACTTTCCCAAAAAAGTAATTGAATTAGTAACAGAATTACTCCTTAATAAATGTAATTAGTTGCCAGGGAAAGTAATTATTGCATTACTTTTCTGAAAAACCTTCAAATATGTAAAAGGAAACTGATTTCTGAGCGTGTTTCACGGGTCAGTTGCCTAGAGTAGAACAGCAGACAGGTATGACTTTAGTGAGGCTGGGGTCCACCAGGGCCCGGCTTTTCCACCACATAAGGGGATCTGCATTTATAGGAAGAACATGCGCCTCCACTTTTTCAGTCGCTCCTCCCTGATACAGCGGTAAATGTCTTCAGTCCAGTCAGTTGGACTCTCACTGATAACTCCTCCCCTAAGTTAAACTGTGAACGTAGCTGCATTCAAGTGAATGGGGTGCGCTGCTGACAACTCAAACTTGTACATGTCATTAGTTGTTCAGGTGAAGATAGCGTGGACAACTCAGACTCATGGGGCACACAGGTGAAGCATGAAGGCAGTGTGGGCAATTTGAATATGAGAACGGTTTGTAAACGAACAACTCACTACGAATTGGTTCTCATCGTTCACTGAAAAGAGCCGTTAAAAGACTTGACTCGTCTGCGAACGTCACACCTCTCGTGCCTGGCTGAGCGAGCCAGGACGGATAACAGCTGTTAGATAGATAGATATCAGTGCATAGTAAAGCACCACATTTCACTGCCGGTAATAGTAACGGCGTTGTAACGTTTCAAATAGTAATTCATTAGATTACCCGTTACTGGAAAACGATAGTGGCGTTAGTAATGCTATTTTTAACACTGTTATTCCCAACACTGGTCTTGTGGTGCGGGCAAAGGAATTTTTCCTGACAGTATGTACTATTGTAGACCTAACACAAATGTTCATATGGCAAACAAACTATCCTAGTGGGTCTTCACTTTTTCTTAGTAAAACACAAGAGTATGTGAAGATGTGAAGGGGAATGGCTCTGGAAATACCCTTTGACTGTTTGCTTTTTTTTGGTGTTGACCAGATGTTTTCAAATCTTTTTTTGGGAAACCTTCCACACTTTTCTCTTTTATATTTTTGTGCTGGATAGTCCCACAAACAAAAACGTAACTGACACTCAGTCACTCTCTCTTACTCCTGCCCCTTCATAAACTCAGCCACACATTTCCTCTTTTAACTGCCGGCAATAGTTAAACTGTTAGATCTGGTGTGTAATTGAGTGTTGACCACACATCACTGCTTCTATAAAGCATGCTAAATACAAGCCTGCAGTGTTTTGCATACCATGCCTTGGTTTATTTCAACCAAGAAACATGTATCTCTTAAACTTGAGACATGTTCATAATTACATAATCTTTTTGAAGACTCGATACTTGCCAGCATGAGTGTGTCCCCAGTGGATACACCAATCCACTGACAGATATTCAGAGCCAGTACTTTCATTTCATTAGAAATTTTAATTATCATTCAATTTTACATTGTCCTAAAACAGCAGTGGTAAAAGCAGTGTTACATGTTATCACCCCACTGTTGGTTTACCCCAGATATCTCAATCTGGGATTAAGGGGGAAAAAACTCTTGCTGTATGATGTATGAACAGTTTGTATTCTTTAAACTAGAAGCACTCGGAGAGCGCAGACCTCCGCCAAGGCTGATCAGTGCCCCCCCCCGTGGGCCCCCCCACACCAAGGAGGTTATGTTTTTGCCAGGGTTTGTTTGTCTGTCTGTTTGTCTGTCCGTTAGTGTGCAACATAACTCAAAAAGTTATGGACAGATTTTGATGAAATTTTCTGGTCTGCGCCCCCCCCCCCGTGGGCCCTCCCACCCCCGATCACCACCAAAATTTAATCATTTCTTCCTTATCCCATTTCCAACAAACCCTGAAAATTTCATCCAAATCTGTCCATAACTTTTTGAGTTATGTTGCACACTAACGGACAGACAAACAAACAGACAAACAAACAAACAAACCCTGGCAAAAACATAACCTCCTTGGCAGAGGTAACAAGTCATATTTGTCTTAGTTGGTGCTAGAGACAGAATGCAGCAATAGCACCTGTCCACCAACATTTCCAGGAACTTTTATTTTCAGGAATTTATTTGCCTGGCTAACAGAATACTTGGTAATCTGTGTGGTTTGCGTTCCCACTGCACCTCAAAGTACTGGAAAATTTATTCAAAGCAGGCTGATAATGGGGGAATGGTAAAAGAATCTGTACTACATCTCCAGTCCAGTATGTGATGGTAAGAAGAAGCTTAGGGCCAAACACACACAATGAAGTCATAAACAGCAACCAATAAATCTGCATCATCATTTGTGTAATGCAGTAAGCCAGGATGGAGGGCGCTCAGGTTATTCTACACACAGCACCGCCCCTCAAGAATTCCAGGGAATCTGAAAAGACCCACCCCCCTATTTGTTTCAAGGAAGTTTGGGGTAAAGTGGGATAAAGTTTTGCCCCTGGATCATTTTAGTGGAAACGCGCCAAGGTTTCTCAAAATCCTGGGTAAAAGATGAAAGTCACTGGAAAAGGGAATGATGGTACCTTTGCACAATTTTGTCATGTCCTGTTTTGGTGAAACATTTCCAACTAAGGAATCATGCTGTGGTATTGAAATGACTAGATCACAGCAAAAGTAACCACCACGAAAAGGTTCAAAATTGTTAGGGGGACTTTTTGTCCATGGGCCAGGCCAAGTAGTGGTACCACCAAAGGGGGCAAAACCTTTGTGATGCCTTTTTGTTAGTAGGACATATACATGTGTATTAAACCATGATAGCTTTTCCAAATGAGTAGCTTAGTCATGATTATATGGTACCTCTTTTTTTCCAAAAAATGTATCATTACGCTTAATGGCATATGGTGGTATTTCTGAATTATTCCACCTTTTCCTGCAAAAGTGCCAGTGGAATTGGTCCAAGATAAGGTTGTGACATTACATTATGCTTCTACTTTTCAGATTTTATTGGAAGATGTTACAACTGATTGTTTCTTTCAGAAAATAATACACGTGTTTTCATTTCATTCGGGGCAACGCATCCGAGGCAAGTAAATATCAATGCTTATTTAAGACTTAGTTAAGACATAATTAAGACTGAAATAAGTGAAGCGATGATAAATTCTCTTTTCATTCAGAACAAATGAAAACAAATGAAAGTTCTGGAGTTCTGGAGTGATCACAACAAAGACAGCAGTTTAATAATGACACAACTATGGAGCAGAAAACTAATGTACCATTTCATTTCATACATAAGAGCACATGTTATAGTGCCAATCCCGATGCAAACAGACAAGAAAATAACACATAAGGTATTTTGGTGTCTTTGCAGGTCTGGATGCTAGGGCCTAACTGAAATGGACTCAGGGATGAGTGGCACAGCACCCAAGCGGGCACGTCTTCAATGCCTGATAGTACTTTTGTCTCAGTTCCCTCTATTTAACCTTTCTCAAGTGATTTATCACCATTGATCATGATTTTATCCTGTGTGATTTGCATTTTTTTCTGTGAAAATCAGGTATTTTCCAGTATTTGAAGACCCTGGTACTAAAAGTACTGATATCACAAAAATAATCTGTTAAAAAATATTTAGAGGGTGGACTTAGCTAAACAAATACATCATGTTTATATGCTCAACCTGAATTGTCCAAAAATGTGACTTCAGTACTTTTAGCACCAGAGTCTTCATTTATTTTGATTTGATTTAGTGTTTTATTCCGAACATACAATGAAATTTAACATATATGCAACAAGCAAAACATAAATAATAATACAGGTATCAACAATTATAACAGTCTTAGACAGAAGAACAGCACAATAGTTTCATTTACATGCCCGAAAAGGGGTGGGAAGATGTGCAATTTATTTAATCCCACCCCCTCTCCAGAAAATATTATTAATAATAAATATTTATCTCCCTATTTTATGAATCATGTACTTTAATCATCATGGAACTTGAGAAATAGTGTCTTTTTCAGTCCAATCTGTCATTAATTGAACATAAACCCAGTGTGTCCATCCACTGTCATTGATCCAACTCCATGGGTTTTACTGGTGAATCACTGTTGTAGAAGATGACGGTGTTTCCATGGTAACTACGGAGCCTCTGAACATCCAAATGGGTCATATCTGATAACCATGAAAAGATGAAGAACTGTATTTTACACCAATTATTTACATGTATTGATATAATTAATGGATCAGTCAGTATAAAACAGTTTAGATCAGTAGATGCTTTTGGTCACATGTGTATGTTTAGGTCTTTATGGGTTAATTATGCACCTAATGAAACTGCTAAACTATGATATACATTTTACATTTTCTCCTAACCTTAAGGACTTTCTCTCACATTCACTTTACCACCTTACTTCACTTAACCTTAATTAAACTTAGCTTAGAAGAGAGACTATTCATCAACCAGACTGCTATATGTGTGTAGGGCTCAGAAGTTAGAATGATTTGTGTTGAAGGAATGAGAGGTTTAGCGGTGGAGTAAATTGCAGGGAGTAAGTTAGCTCAGGTATTTGTTAAAAAAAATATATTGACAGTGTTTACACAAATAACTATTTGCATTTGTGTTGCAGAGTTATTGTTTGCACATGTACACATTTAATTATTTTCATTTGTTGTATGTAAGCAGCTAGAGTAATGTGTTGAATGTGCCTTTTCTGAATCATTTGCATTTACCGTTCTAGGTACTGTTGGTTTCTGATTGGCTGGTTCGGTCATGTGAGTTGTTGTTTCAGGAAGTGTTGTAGTTGTCACGATACATGCACAGTAAAGCAAAGTTGTATGAAGAAATCCGTCTCCATCCTGCAGTCTCATTTTATCAAGAATGAACTATTAACCACCAACGAACCCTCACGTTACATTCGTAATGCTGCAGTATGCACTTATCTACTGTTTAAGCTGTTTATTTTGGTTTATATGCAACTCAGATCTTTGATAATAACAAAGAACTGGCCATGAATGTGGCAAATCTGTGTTGGTATTAACAATCCATACATTCAAATGACGTTTAATGACCTCTGATTTTGTCCCTTACAGTGGGTTTATTCAATGGCTGATAGCTTTGACTAAGCTACTACTTTGGAATGGCTATCATAGCAAAATATTATCTATAGATATAGGCCATTTCAAAATGCATCACTAGAACTTGCCCCCTTGGGTGGTACCAATATCCCAAATATCTGGTCTTGGCCCATGAACTATTTGAAAATGGTAGATGCAGACAGTGGAAGGGAGAGTGCTGTCTAAAACAATCACCCAGTGAGAGGATTATTTCAAAAGATAACATCCTGTCAGCTAGGTTTTATTGTGTGTAAAATCAGCCTTCAGTCATTTTCAACAAAAGTCCACAAAAATGTCTCTTGTGACATCCAGCTTTATCAACCTATGAAACAAAATTTTTACTAAAAGCTTGAGGCTCTCAACTAACTTCTCACTGTGTGTACTCAAGGACACATTATTCATTAACACTAGTCTGCTTTTACAAAATGCTGTTATGTTTTAGAGATTTAAGATTTTGTGGCCAGGATTGTACATTCTCAATTTGTCTGTGTGCAACAAGCAAACATTTGTTTTATTTAATTTATTGAATTTAACATTCACAGATTGTACCTTTGACCTGGTGTTTGCCCATGGCTTGGCCTGTCTTTTATAGATGCATATATCTGCTGAGCAAACAGTTTTACTTTGCTATTTAATGATCCTGTTTGTGGAATCAAACTAGTTGAAAAGAGAAAAAGGCAGAAATCTTGGGAGGGATTTCAGGAAGATGATCAATGTCCATTAAGGACTGAGCCTGAAGTAGTTCAAAGCCAGACCCTGAAAGTAGAACCAAAGATGCAGGCAGAAAATTAATGAGTGTTTATTGTTCATGAAATAAGGATTGTGGTTGATCGTGGTGGTGAGGAGATGACTGGTCACAAGAATCACTCGAGGTTACTGTGGAATCCATGGCAGGGGGCTGAAGTCCTGGGGGGACATGAGGGACATGAAGTTCTTCACTTGACTGAATCCTCTGGTAAAGTGGTGGAAAAGAAACCGACTTAAATACACAGGAGTGGAAGATAATCGTAGAAGGCGGGTGAAGCTCATCAGCCACACGTCCTTACACACACCTGCAGGAAAAAGAAACAAAAAAGGGAGGAGGAAGGAGACAAAAAACACAACCAACAGAATGTGAACACAACATCAGTCATAAAGAAAAACCCAGACCAACACATTTCAGGTCTTGCAACATAAATCATACACATAAATCCATAAGTGACATGTACAGCTGGAAATGGTTTAATTGCCACAGAAAGGAGACATTACTTTATTTTTGATTTATTTTATTTTTATTGTTTTATTTGACAGGGACATGGTATATTAATTAGATTTTTTTTTGTTAATGCACCAGCTTTGGGGAAAACACCTAACATCTTGATAACAATAATAAACAAGTTATTATCCACAAGTTAAAGGAAATAGTTGCCTAACAGAGATGTCAACAAAATACTAGCGTGAATTTGTGAAGTGCCAAGAGATAATCAGGTATTTTCATCGGTGCTATTGTTAATTTGATGTAGGGTCAGACATGCAGACTTGGTCTTTTGAGCAACATGATTGTTTTTATGGTAGACCTTGCCATACATGAATAACTGAATTTGAGAACAGATGTGAAAATATTATTTTTAGTTTTAAGATCGTTTTACGTCCACTGTATTTTGTGGTTTTAAGTGAAAATCAGGTATTTTCCTATATTTAATTCACTAATCATGTAGATGATCATAAAAGCTCTGATTAAAGTTGAGGATAATTATATCAGAAACAAAGAAAACTGAAGAAAAAGTTGCTTTCAACAGAGATATCCATAACCGAATAGAAAAACAAGTGCTTCCATCATTAATCAAACTACATGCACATACATTACATGTATTGACAGGATTAGTGGGTCAACAGGTATTAAACATTTTAGGTCAGTAGATGGTTTTGGTTGTCAGCGGCTGTTTGGGTCTTTGAGGGTTAATATTTTTATTATTATTTTAACTTTTTTAAAAGAAGTTTTAGTTTTCAGGAAGCTGTAATTTAATGCAAATGGATCATCATCCTGTATGTATGTTTTACAGAGGTTAAAGTCATCTTGTACCTTAGAACAACCTCTGAAAATGTAATCTGTCTACCATGAATACTACTTCAAATGCACTGTATGAACTATGAATAGTTTTACTGTTACACCTCATTCTAAAAGCACCAGTATTTAAAAAATTAATATAGATATGAGGCTGAAATTTTGTGTGGGGTCAGGACCAATAACATTATGTTCTGAAAGTCTGAAGCAATTCAAGAGATGGCCAATCAGGGACATTTTCTGGAATACAGTGGTCATGGGTGGAATTGACCTATAGTTTGTTTTGCAGAAATGTTATTCAGCGCAAACCCCATGTCTGAAATGTACAGACAGGGTCCTTCTCAGTTCTACCCTTAACCACGGATGCTTTTAATACTCTGCAGTACTGTCACTGTAAAATAAAACATACTAATTATACAGTGTGGGACCACAAACAGACTATGATGTTAAGCACTGAAATAATCAGATCCCAGATTGAAGCACAGTCTGATCCAGTTTGTTTAGATGGACACAGACACAAACAACTGTTTATAGAGCTAAGGACTGCCACTATGACCAGCAGACACTATATTATGTCACATGAAAGCCCCTTATTCTCCACTCACCTCCCTCCATGCCACCTGAGCCAGTTCAGACAGGACAGTCTGCCTTCCCTCTCTACTTACATGATTATACCACATTATTATCCTCGCCGTCCCCTCTGTGAGTCCCCACTGTGTTAAGCTTGGTTCAGACGGCCAAGCAGGCTTCCTCACCTGTAATTAACCCATCTGTTTATTGTCCTACATTATTACACACAGCCTAAGGTTCTAGTCTGCTCAAGTACAGTTGTGGAAATGAACACCTGTCCAGGTGGAGTTGGGGTGTCTGAGGTTTAAAGGGACACCTGCTGCCTGAATGTCGTGGCAACATCGTCTGAACTGTATTTACAACAGCATTTCAGCCTCATGACTACAGACTGGATGTGTAATTCATTCTGCTAAAAGAAATGACTCCAACAAACTGTTTCGTTGAGATCATATACTTCAATTAGAGCTTAAACCTCATATTGATTTTTCTGTGAAGCAGAGCTATTGCACTGTAAAAACCCTTACAATGAACAAACACTTTACCATTCATATTCTTATTTGGCCATACTCTGTCTTTATTACCATTAAATGTTTAGGTCCATCTTTGAAATGTGCATTGGTGTTCTCATGCAGTTATTGTGGATAAGTTGTTAGAACCATAAAATAGCATGTCAGCTAAGCATATCCAGATGCTCTGCTATTAAGTAGCAGTAAATTTGTTTGGTTTGTTAGAAAATTGTAGGGTTGTACTGTTTGATCTGGGCTAGGACTTACTGCCAAACAGAATCAACCACAGTGGAAGATATCATTTCTTTTTGCCTTTAGTTCATTGCATCTATTCTTTTTCTATCCATTCATCAATCCATTGTATTTTCAAATGATCACATTTGACCTCACAAATCCCACCTTCTGTCAACTTCTGCACATTGTCTTTGGTTACTGTGCCATTCAAGAGTTTGTATCCGACATGCTGCTCTAGAGCAGGGGCTGAAGACTGATGTTCTGCAAAGAAACCTATGCAGAACTATCTTAAAGTATATTACTGCTGACAGCCACTAAATGATGTTCCAAAAAGCCCTGGCTCTCATAAACTTTCACTGAACTTCTCTCTACAAATACTCAGCAGTCTTTTTTTTTTTCATTAGTCATTCTGGTCATCTGTCATTCATTTAATCTATAAAGACCCAAACATCCACTGCCGACCAAAAGCATCTATTGTCATAAAATGTTTAATAACCGTTGATCCACTAACCCTAACAATACATGTAAATAATTGATGTAAAATGCAGTTACATGGTCATCAGATATGACCCAGATGAATGTTCAGAGGCTCCATAGTGAATGTGGAAACACTGTCATCTTCAACAACACTGATTCAGAGTAAAATCCATGGAGTTTGATAAAAGACTAATAAAGTACTGATTTTTATGTTTAGTTGATATATTTGATTGAAAAAGTCACCACCTCCTCCTTTCTTTCTGATTTGATCTAGTGATCTTCGAATTTACTCCAACATCAACATGATCTGTAATTTACATAGAACAATATATAAATTATATAGAATAATATAGGAAAATTCCTGATTTTCACTGAAAAATACAACATGCAGAGGAAAATACTATAATAAATGGTGATATATCACTTGGAAAAGACAAAAAAAAATCATTTGAAAGTTAACCTAGACCCTTTACTTTTTGGCCAAAATTTAAATTATTCTTCCATTAGGGTTTTATAATAAATAAAAGACTGACAAATGCTATGACAGACTCTTAGTCTCTGTTATTGAATTTATTGTTTTTCCTGACGACAGTTCAGCTGTGATTATGTTTAATAAGATAAATCACAAATGCTCGAATATTTTGATGAATTTACTTTTTTGCATGACAGTAAGCTAGTGTTTTAGCTTTAGCTCATCCACGAACCTTCACAAATGGCTCTGACCCCTATGATCACTTCTGGCTCCAAAAAGCCAGGAATGAAATGGCAGCGCCCTGCTTCAAAATGACATATTGACTAGTGGGTGAGATCATGGTCAAGAATCTTCACGCAAGACAGGGTCAGTGGAGAGAGATGAACTGCTTCCTCAAGGTGGGTTGCACTTATATACCTGTATATAAGCAAAACCTGCATCTAGATCAGTGTTTTTCAACCTTGGGGTCGGGACCCAAAGCGGACTCGCCTGGAATTCAAATGAGGTCACCTGAAATTTCTAGTTATTGATTAAAAAAAAAAAAAAAAAAAAAAAAAAATTACTAATAAAAAATATATGGTGAGTTGAGAGAGACAATCACAATACATATAAGACATGACAAACTCTGAAGTTGAAACTGAAGAACTGGTTTATCTTTCAAATGTTCATTGTGGCTGGTTTAAGATGCTGCAGCTCTTTTATAATTCATAGTTAGTGTTATTGTTTTTTCAGTATTAATTTGCAGCCTTGTAAATACAAGCTGGACTGACTGTACATATCCAGACCAAGGAAAATAAAATTCTCACTTTATGCAGTAATCTCAACCTGGCTTTTCTGCCTCCATCTATAATAATATACATTATATAGCCTAAATGTTTAAAATTAATGGGTTTTTTTGCAACATAGTATAGCAAACTATTACAACAAAAACAAAACAAAAAAAATATCCGTTTTGAATATCTGGGGTTGCCAGAAATTTGTGATGTTAAAATGGGGGTTAAAAAAAAAAAAAAAAAAAAGGTTGGGAAGCACTGATCTACATCAATGGATGTTTGAGTCACAAAGCTAACCTGAACACAAACACACATCTTCAGGGCCCTATTGCTGTAAAAGATGTCCCTGATGAACACAGTTTGGTTAAGTCACAGTAAACTGGTTAAAAGACTTAACGCTGTAGGAGCCCAAATTAGTGAAAACATATCAGAATCAGAAAGTAGATACCATACTGTCTGCATTTCTCTCCTCTTGGTCTAAATCAAAGATCCAGATAGAAATTTCAAGTCACTAATATATGTTTCAATCTTACATGCTCAGTGAGGAAGCTGATCAAATAAAAAGATTTATAGACAGAATTTCCTGTTTGACAAAGGGACACAACATGGTCTCCTATGCACAGTAGGCCCTCTTTCACAATGGGTCTAGTTAATAAATGACAACCTTCCGTCCACTGAAAGGAGGGCCTAAAAGGACTTCAATCCAAAAGCATTACAACAGGATGGATTTTGAATGTCATTTTGTTCATTTTTTAATTACATGGAAGAACTGCAGAATAATGGCACATACTCATCTAGTCAAACACATAAAGATGAGTGTTCCTGGGGGAGACAGATCTGGATCTGGCAAAGTAGACCACAGTGGCCTTAGTATTGGGACTGTAGGAGCCTTGTTCAGGACCTTCTTCTGCACATGTAACCAATAAACAGTGAATGTTCTCACATGGCTTGTACTCTGCTTGACTTTTTTATGTATGAAGAAGAGCCAAGCTAAAAGAATGCACCATGTTTTGAATGCACCTAATATGTACTAATATTTGAATGCACCTCACTAAGTGGCCTCAAGCTGCTGCTTATATATTTGGATTTGTTTGTATCGTAGTATATTGGGTTGCCAGCATAGTTTTGCAGTCTAAAAATACTAAAAATAGGTACAAAAAGATTCTGAGGTCTTCATGACACTAAAGAACATGTGGAACAGTCATGTAATTGGATCTTAACCTTCTGTCATGTCACCATGTCATTTACTGATGATCATCCATCACTAACATACTTAGTACTTCTTAATAAAGAGATGGAATGTGTTGTGTCTGTGTTATAAAGAGAGTCAGCAATCAGAGTCTGGTCAGTCATTCTTGTTCTTAATTCAGATCAAATGGTAGTGATAATTATGCTGTATTTCATTCCTTCACACATCCAAAAAGTTTCATCTGTTGCTGAAAATGAAATGAATTTGTTGTATTTATTTAACCTTTATTTTACCAGGTAAATTGAGAATCCATTTTCATTCACAAAGACAACCTGGCAAAGAGGCAGCATAATAGACAGATGAAACGAATGAATGGTTCTCTTCATGAATGAATTCAATTTAATTTCCTTTGGCAGGACAACACATGCAAAGCACTGGGATTTTTTATTTTATTTTATTTTATTTTTTTAATTTAGCTTCTGTTATTTTTTTGTACAATACAAATCTGTTTCTTTATATTCCATATTTATGTTGCAGTGTACAATTATTTTTTTTTATTATTAAACTGTTGCCTATTACGTTAGAATAAAATATTTTACTTCTCATGAAATGATTGTGACAATGCAATTTATTGTTAATAGATAAAGTGCTAACTGGGACTCAGTATGTAATCATTGCTGGTCAAAGGTGATTACTGATGTGTATAAAGAAGAATAAAAAATGGAATTTGTCTGAAAACTTTATGGGCAACAAGGTATTTTTATTATTTTCTTTTTCTTTTTTTGTAATATCATCCCAATAAAACCTTGTTAGTTGTAGTTAACATATCTTGGGCCATGTTATTTTTGACAAATTATGCTTTTAAAAAGTGGTGTGGGCATATCCCCACTGTAAATAATGTAATGTACACGTCTTCCAAACCCTAAAACCCAAGTCTTAACCATCTAATAGCCCTTAATGATCCATCCCAAAGAGGATGATTCAAAATGACCTCACTGTAGACCAGGTCCTCCTTTCAGCAGTTAAGTTCTCAAAGGGGTTCTCACAAAGATAGCCACACCAGAACACATATACACAAAGCAATTGGAAATCTTTTAATCACTTTATTGCCTCAGTGGAGGTTTTGTGTTTTGATTGTAAAATTCCATCAGCCTGCAGAGAACTACAGCTAATCAGTGGTATCAAGGCTAATACAAATCAGGTCGGAGAGGTTATTTGATCTGACTGAGTAGACATGACACTTTTATTGGAAAAGTGACATTTAAAGTTATATTTGGTTCTGTATCTGCAGCTGGATTTCAATTTGAGTGGTACAGTATGCTACAATACAGCATGTTGCCATACATTTTAGCAAATTAAATAAAGCAGTAACAAAGTGCACTGTTAAACCTGCAGGCTGAATTAGAAGTAAAACTTATTAATACAAATTGAGAAGACATGGTGTTTAAAGCGCTGTATTTAACTATTTCCAAACCATAAACTGTCATAGAAGTAAGTAGATGGCATATGATGTCATAACAAAACTCAACACCTTTTGATGTTTTTTAGATAACTGTTGCTCTTTATTGATTTGTTCAATCTCTATTCACCAAGTGGTAATTGTAGTACATTTCCTTCACATGTCCGAACACAGTACAGCATCTTGCTTCTTCTGATTATGAGTGAAAACAGTCTTTTGACAAATCGGTTTAATGTCAGTCAAAAAATTAAATATGTGATGATCCATTCATTTACCATTTCATGTAATCTATAGTAACAGGTAAATTGGCCCTTTAAAGTATTTACATACAGTCAGAACCAAAAGGTGGACAACAGACCACCATTAGACTACCTGTCTAAAATATGCTGATGTTTGTTATTTCAAACCCTATCTATTAATCTATTTTTATAAACAGCTGCTTTAAATGCAGAGCTTCCAGGTAGTTAATTCTCCCCCAAAGAAAATGAGTCAGTATTATAGCTCAATGGATAATGGATTTCAGACAAAGCTTTTTAGAAATTCATTGAAAACTGAAAATGTAAGTTTAATGATTACGCTAATTTCAGAGAAAAAGGTCAACAAATGGACAAAACACAACATCAGAGTATTTCAACGCAAGAAAATGTTCAGTTAGGCTATGTGTATATTTTACAGTAAGCCACTTCATAGATTCTAGTTTATTGAATAAATTGTGCTCTAAAACATCTTTAATTCATAAAAATTTAAGGAAGCTTACATAAAAAATGTAGGAAGGGGAAAAAAGCTAACTGACTCCTATATTGTTGGTCTCAGTGCCACATGCACAGACACTACTTTTTTAACTTTCTGGTGTCCAGGTGAGCATATTATGCACACTTTAAAACACATCATGTTTTTAAAGGTCATATTATTTTTTCAAAATTTGTATTAGGTCAGAAATCAAAAGTTGTTCATTTTTTGTCTGATTTTTTAAATTCTGACCCAGCCACTAAAATCAGCACTTTGAAAACAATACAAAATTACTGCACTAGCACCCTTCTCTGAAGGGAGTAAAAAATGTGCACTAACACATTTTAGCATTTAACATTTGACCTAGCACAAAAAATAGACTAATAATGCATATTAACCTATGTTGCTGTTAATCATTGGCATATGCCAGACAGCAAAAATAAAAGAAGTAAGTAATCCAATTTTTATGTAGTATAATGAAAAAGAATAAGTTTTTGTGCTTTTTGCATTAAAAATTTGGTTTGTTTACATCACAAACATGGCATTTAAAGGTTTGAAGAAATAAAGGGTTAATTAAAAATATTACAGTTATTGAGTATTTGGCATTTTTGATTATGGCTCAAGTTGATGAAATACAAAAAAATGTAAAAAGGTTAAAAACAACTGACATTAACACCATGGTGTTGTGCAGATTAAGCACTTTTAGTGGTTAATAAAGGCCTCACTGGGTGGGCTACAGAGAGTTAACTAACAATATCAATGCACAGAAACTCAAGACACTCCATAGGAATACATTTTTTTTTTTTTTTTTGTAAATAGAGTTTTTGTTTCTTTTAAGAAAGCTATTTCCCCCTGCTACCAGTCCAAATGCTAATCACAGCCTGATTCAACCCATGTCTTTTGCAGTCTGACATGAGATTGATAATCCTCTGCTTTCACTCATGAAACATGAAACACTCTGAACATACAGTTTTTTTTTTTAAGTCTAGCAGTTAGAAGTTACATTTCTTTCACAGCACCTCTGGAAGGAATAAAAGTTTGACCTTTAGTTTGCCACACTACATAAGATTTCATCACTCATCAATCATGAACACTCTCCACAACCAAAACTATATGCTACAAAATCTTCACACTTGTTCAAATAAATTAACACAGTAGTCATTAGTGTTAGAGCAGATAAGACAATAAGATAAAAAAAAATAATAATAATAAAGAAAAGCTCCTAGTAAAAAAGACTCAAACTACATGTTAAGTGATTGTGCTTTTACAGACACTGATATCAAAATGGTCCTATTCAATTTAATCTGAATGTGAATCACATCAAACATTATGTGCCAGCCTGCCTGTCTTTCTGCTTCATACAGAGCTCCTTAAAACAAACCAGGTTCACCTTAAAGTAAAGACATGCTTGATAGGAGGCGATGCTACTGGGAAATCATACAGCATACCATTCCTTCAAGGAACTACAATGAAATTACATTTTTTGTTTCCACATGCTGGTGTGTACAGGGGCTTTCTCTAGAAATAAGTGTGAATATTTGCACATGTTCATAACCATAAAACTTCCCAATGTTTCAGTTGTCTAACATCAGCAAAAGTGTATCTGGATCATCCTTCAAGTTACTTTACAAAATAATTAGCAGCTTAATTTCACCAGTGTGACATAAATAGATGCCAATTCAGCCGATTGCACAATCCCTCCAACCCAGTTTTTATCCTGACATCAGAAAACCGTGGGTCGATCAGCAAATGGAGCATTGAGGACAGAACACAGCTGTTATGTTACTAAAGTACATCACAGAATCCACTAGAACAAATGGATGAAATCATTGCTGAAATTGCTTCATGAAATGTTAAGAATCTATTCTAAGCCTCAGATCAAAACTGAAAACAGATGTTTTTTTCTCAATTTCCCCCCAGATCCATTTGGAATGACTGGTGAGAAAACGTGCCGCATGATTTGCAGCATGGCTTATGAATAAAAGAGGATACAGCTCATGGCCCTGAAAGTCTGAGCTAAAGGCTAACTTGGCCATAGAAACAATACTTTAAGCTACACTGCCATCTTAGTTCAGTTTATACTGGCTAGTTAACAAGTTAACTCAGCACAAAGTACATCTAAGACTGATGGACATTTCTAGTTTTTTGGGTTTTTTGAGGGGTTTTTTTTTTTTGGTCATAAACCAAAGTAATTTTGCATTTGTCATGTGCGGTAGTGTTAGCAAACAACTTTCACATTCACCACTAATTTCCAATGGTTATCACTGTAAACTATCATGATGTGTCTGTGATACACTTTATCTACTTAACAGAGTATTGATATGTTGCCTGATAGTTTAATTGATGGCTTTACCATTCACTGTTTGATTTGGCACTACCTGTAGTCAAATCAGGATGCTTTGTCTAAGTTTTTTTTTGTTGTTTGGTGATTATTGGTAGGTACTTTTAAGCACTAAGGAGAGACAACATAATTAATCACTACAAGTAGAGTAATGCCACTCATTGATAAGCCACAGTAAATCAAAGCATTATGTGCAATGATTTCTAAGTTAGTTTCAACTGTAGCTTGTGCATGCTTCAGTTGAAACAGTATGCTTCTTAATGCTGTTTGTGCTTGAGCATGGAGCATTCCATGAATTGTACAGTGTTTGAAGAAATGCATTAACTTTACTACTAATATAATTAATTTACTTTTTCCACATCAATAGCACAACTATAATTACCAAATGTAACAAATGGCTCATTACCTGATGAACATGGTTGGGTTAATAATGATTTAGAGTAAAAACAGTCCCATGATAAAACCCACATGGAAAGCAGACAAATGTGTTGATGCAAACTTTAAGGGCAGTGTGAGGTCATGGCATGGAGTAGTGCGGAATGACCTGTGTGAGCACACCCTGAAATACTGGAGGTAAACCTAAGGTCACCATGGTGCAAACTAACACCAATGCAACTTGATGGTTAAACAATTTTCTAAATAACCAACTTAAAACAGAACTTACAGAACAGAACGAGTCACTTGTCTTAACAAACGTTACTGTTGAGATGAATATGCTGGTTGTTTTCTGCAAATCAGTATGGATTTTTACAAATCAAAGTGCAGCAAATATTTATAGATATGGACTTCTACAACTGAAAAAAAAAAAAAAGAAAAAAGATTTCCCACTACAAAGGTTTGTGCATTAATTGACCAGCTGAACTGAATGAGTGATTAATTCTGAAAGGACCTTAATATTTGTTTCCACTTTCTGTTTTGCGCTACTTGTTTCTTTCTCAAAGACTACAGCTGTGACTTTGCATCCTCATCCTGTTAATGAACACACATCCAACTTCAGTGCTGCCATGTGTTTGTGGCAGTTTAGCCACCTTGGAGAGCATGGCAGAGTTTTGGTTTCATTTCAATCTAAACCATTTCTTCCCTTCTGTCCAGACCTGCAGCCTGGAGGCTTGCTTTGGGACTCTGTGGCTGGCTGAACCCCAGGGACTCCCCTCTGGCTTTGAGCAGATGATCTGGTCCCCAGTGAAAACAGAGGGCACATGGGCATGAAGCAGGGTGGTGCCTGATGCTAGTGGATGGGTAGAGAGTGGTCGAAGGCAACCCCCCGGGTCTGTTGTGGTACTGGGATAGGCGGAGCGCCTCCAGAGGCCTTATGGGTGAGCTATAAGGACTGTGAGTGGACGACGCTGGTGATGACAGAGCCAGTGGAGAGTAAGAAGGGAAGGGAAGATGGTGGAGGTGGGGTGGAATGAAAGGATATGGCAAGGTGGAGGATGGAGTGGCCCTGCCGAGGAGGAGCGCCCCCAGTGGGTCGATGAGAGGGTGGGGCCATGGCAACGAGTGTCTCTGACGTTTGTCTTTCATCCTCCTGTTCTGGAACCACACCTAGCGAGAGGGAAACAAGAACTGGATCAACTTGGTTCAAGGGTGTAGTTTTGTCGTGATGGTCCAGCTTGACCTGATTACAATACAATACAATAAATGACTTCTGAAAATGTGTAAAATGCTCCCATATGAATGTATGAATTTGTTTGTGCATTAGACTTTTACCACTGACCTATTTCAAGGCACCTCAGCAATATCAGTTGTTCTGATTTTAGCTTTATTCAGCTCTTCATGATACAGTTAACCCATAAAGACGCAAACATCCACCACTGACACACCACCACACATCTTTTAATGGTCATCAAATATGACCCATTTGGACATTCAGAGACCCTGTAGTTATTGTATAAACTCCGTCATCTTCTACAACATTGATTGACCAGTAAAACCCAGTTTGATAAATGACTGTGGATGGAGATGCTTTTATTTTCAGTTAATGATATATTTTGTTGAAAAAGTTACTTTTCCTCATTTTTTCTGTTTTTGAGCTAATAACCTTTGAATTTACAAATTTATGAACATGTGCATAATCAGTAAATTAAATGTAGAAAACTTTTATTTATTTATTTATTTATTTATTTTTAAATCTGTTTATTGACATTTTTGTTGAACACATACAAATCACAAATTCAGTAAGTGTACACAGTCGATCCCCTCATTACCCCCTTGCCTCACGCCCCACCCGTGATCCCAGATCCTCTAAAGGAAAAGAGAACACAAAATACAAATAGTAAATTCTAAATAGGTATATAAATAAATAAATAAAAATAAAACTTAAAAATACACTAAAAAAAACAAAAAAACAAAAGGGAAATGAAATAAATAAACACAGCATTGGTTTAAGTTGCCAGTCTTCATCTAAATA
Organism: Sphaeramia orbicularis; assembly: GCF_902148855.1. Taxonomy (NCBI): domain Eukaryota; kingdom Metazoa; phylum Chordata; class Actinopteri; order Kurtiformes; family Apogonidae; genus Sphaeramia; species Sphaeramia orbicularis. Next base: position 47,396,373 of record NC_043964.1, read on the forward strand.
TGTAGAAATATATAAATATTCTCTACTAGTCCCAGTTAATCACATCCGTAATGTTGTCGAAATAAGTCTGAAAATGCATCCAAACTTTCTTAAAATTGTTCTTTTTTCCTCTCAGTGTGAATTTGATCTTCTCCAACTTCAGGTGAAACATAATGTCCCTGATTTACCTGACATGGGATAAGGGTTTAGAGCTCTTCCAGTTTAATAGTATTTGGTGATGGGTGAGTAAGGTAGTAAAGGCCACAACATTGTGCAAATTTAATGGCCATTCACAGTCCCCAGGTCTTACACCAAATAAGGCTATCAAAGGATGTGGATGAATAACCATATTAAAAACCTCACTCGAGTTAAATATTGCAAGCCAGAATGTACGGGACATGTCCAAAACATATGCATCAAAGTTGCTTGTTTGCACCAGTCACATGTAGTGTTGGGGTAAATCCTAACCAGTTTGGCCTTGGTTAAGTGGACACAATAAACAATTTTAAATTGTATAAGGCCATATCTACTACATGAGGAAGATGAGTGTACTTGCTCTAAAACTGAGTGCCACAAGTCATTAGAGAGAGGTGTACCCCGATCTTCCTCCCAGAGAGTCCTAACATTGGCTGTGGACTGACGATTTAAGTAGGCTAGTTTGTCATAGATCCTTGTGATTGCACCCTTATGACTTGCCTTTGTGGTTAGAAGACTATCTAGGGGTGTCTCTGGAGGTAACTCAGGGAAAGGATGGTAACCCTTTTGGACAAAGTCCCTGACCTGAAAATAGCAGAAGTGATGCAACTGGGGTAGTCCAAACTTTTCTGCCAGTTGAGTGAATGATGCGAAAACCCCCTCAATAAACAGATCTTTAACAACTCTTATTCCATTCTCATGCCATGCGCGAAAAGACATATCTAACCGGGCTAGAGTAAAGAAGTGGTTTGACATAATAAGTGCCATTAAGGAGGCTTCTTGCAGGTCAAATTGCTTCCTAAACTGTGACCAAATTTTAACTCTTCCAGGTTAGATATAATGGGTGGAAGGGACATTACAGGGTTGGTATATAGGAGAAGGTTGTCCACATACAATGACACCTTGTGCCCCTTGTCACCTCGGTTTATCCCCTCAAAGGAGTGACATTGTCTTAAGAAAATTGCAAGTAGCTCAATCACTAAGTCAAAAAAGCAGCAGCGATAGAGGGCATCCCTGTCTTGTTCCACGGTATAAAAGGGAAGTAACTTGATCGTATCTCATTCATTCAGACCGAGGTTAAGGGGCTGCTGTAAAGTAATTTCACCCAGGAAATAAAAGTGGGTCCAAAGCCAAATCTTGCAAGGGTATCAAAGAGGAAGTCCCATTCCACCCGATCAAAAGCCTTTTCTGTGTCTAAGGCAACAATAATTTCAGGTGAACTAGACTTCGGCTGGATGTACATTATGTCAAGGAGCCTATGGGTATTTGAGAAGGAGTGTCATCCCGGAATAAATCTTGTTTGCTCAGGTGAGATGAGGGTTGGGAGAACCTTTTCAAGGCATTTAGCTAGGCACTTCGCTAGAATCTTGCAATCCACATTGAACAGACAGACAGACAGACAGACAGACAGACAGACAGACAGACAGACAGACAGACAGACAGATAGATAGATAGATAGATAGATAGATAGATAGATAGATAGATAGATAGATAGATAGATAGATAGATAGATAGATAGATAGATAGATAGATAGATAGATTTAATTTATTAATCCCTTAGGGGAAATTCAAAATACAAAATGCGGTCACTGCTCCACAAACACAGCCATACCACATCAACACACAATAAATAAATAAATCCATAGTATAAGTAGCTGTGAATAACTTAGATTAAAAAGAGGTAGACTTAAAAGACAAGATGTGTTTTCTACCTGTCACATAAAAACATAAAAGCATAAAAACATAAGAGCATAAAAACATTAAATCAAAGAAACCCACCCAAGGACAGAAGTGTTCCTGAGCTTCTACCTCCTATACATCCCCACCCAGCTGCTCCTCCTCCCGTCTCCTCCCTCCTCCCCTCCCACTTAAAGAGTTATATAGTCTTATTGCACGAGGGACAAATGACTTTGCATATCTGGTGGTGGAGCAGCTCAATGAGCGCAGCCTGTTGCTAAAGGTGCTCCTCTGCTGGCTTAGGACACTGCATAATGGGTGGTTGACAGTATCCATGATGGCCCTCAGTCTGGACAGGGTTCTCTCCTCTGTCACTTCTTCTACAGAGTCCAGCTTCAGGCCTACCACAGAGCCCACCTTCTTAATGATCTTATTCAGGCACTGGATGTTCTTCTTTCTGCCACTACCCCCCCAGCAGTTCACAGCGTAAAAAACAACACTAGCCACTACAGAGTTACAAAACATCTGTAGTAGCTTAGGGCAGATGTTAAATGATGCCAGCCTGCGCAGGAAGTAGAGCCTGCTCTGACTCTTCTTATAGATGTGTTCAGTGTTCTCAGACCAGTCCAGTTTATTGTCTATTATCAGGCCAAGATATTTGTAGGAGGGCACCATTTCGACTGCCTCCTCCTCGATGTAAACAGGGAGTGGAGTGAGGGGCTTGTGCCTGAAGTCCAGCAACAACTCCTTAGTTTTTGATGCATTTAGGAGCAGCTGGTTCTTCTGGCACCACCCTACAAAGTCACTCACCAGTCTCCTGTATTCCCCCTCCTCATTCCCTAAACCAGGATTTTTTTTTAATTTATTTTTTTTATTGCAAACCTTTAACCTTGATGCACACAGCATGATGTTTGGTCCACAATATAACTGGATTGTCGGTGTATATGTAGTTTGTCCATGACAGGGTTGCTGGTCTATGGAAAGCAGTTTTATTTTCACTATTTTATTTATTCTATTTGTGTTCATTGCTGTTTCTGACTATGAAAATGAAAGACATTCTTTTTCTTTTATGGCTTTCTAAATGTAAATCCCCCACTCTAGATGTTCTTCTCTCTCTCTCTCTTTTTTTTTAATAATAGGTGGCATCAAGAATGTTTTTTTGTGATCTTTGTGTTTAAGTTTCTTTTTAATCATGGGTGGAATCCAGTGTTTAAAGTGGAATAATGTATTTAAGAGTGGACTACACCTAATATCCCCACAAACTAAAAAGCCCAGAACTAAACATTGACTTTAACAATAACAATTGTGTGTTTTTGTGGTCATCACAGTGGAGGAAAAGCTTGGGTGCAATCTGAAAATATACTGCTCAATATCATACTCTGAACCTTTTGAGGTGGCTCTACGGAAATATTCTGAAGTGATTTATCATCATGTATTGCAGTATATTCCTCTATATTTTGCATTTTCAGAGAAAATTATGGATTTTCCACTATTTAATACAGTGATCATGTAAATGCTCACAAAAACTTGCAGTAAATTCAAAGGTTATTAAATCAAAATACAGAAAACTGAATAAAAAGTTACTTTTTCAGAAAAGATGTCAATGGGTACAGTTACATCATGTTTTTTAAATCCGATTTATTTTTCCAGAAGAAATTATTTTGGAACAAAAGTACTTTTTCTTTTGTTTACATGGAAATGTTAAACCCGAATAAAGGTTTACATGCGAAACCTTTATTCAGGTTTAGTTAATTCCACTTGAAGAGCTTGGGGTGTTAGAAAGGGCTCTGACTGGGCAGAACATACAAACGTGAGGTTTGATGTCTTCCAGAAAAAAAAAAAACAAAACTATGTCCGGTTCCTGTTTATTTTTGTCTCAACTAGCCTACTACTACTACTAGCAACATGGAAGACCACATCATAAATTTGATCGTCACATTTATTTTTGTAATAATTATGAAGCAGCAGCTGGCATGAATCCAAATACTGCTTCATTTTGATCAGCTAAAGATGATGGTAGAGAACCAAAGACGGGAGGCAGAAGAGCATAGACTTACTTCGGCAAATCAAAGCCAACCGTTGGTGCAGCGGCTGCTCTACCTTAGCCCAATGCCACATCTGACTCATGAGGCCAAGCAACTGTGGATGAAAATGTGCTGCAAGGATTGGTGGAACCGAATAGTCCTGACTGAATTTACGGGTGTAGAATGGAAGGAGAACTTTCGGATTAGCCGCGCATCATTTGTAAAACTGTGCGACCTGGTGCAGGGTTTCATGTCCCCAGATGCCGCCTTTATCCGTGAACCCATCCCCTTAAACATGCGTGTTGCCATTGTTCTCTACAAACTTGGTAGTGTTGCCGAGTATCGCCTGGTTGCACACCAGTTCAGAGTCAACAAAGCAATGGTGAAGAAATTCACGTACCTCTTCTGTAAGGGCATGGTAGAAGGAGGACTATTAAACACCCTAATATGTATGCCAAATGAAGAGGAGGCAGTCGATATTTCAAGGAGATTCAAGGCTTCACATTACATCCCTCAGATTTTTGGCCTTATTGATGGTAAGCAAGCATTCTCTTCCTCTGATCTGGTCCTTACAGGCTTATAGGAATAGTCCACCACTTTTTTTATTAAATCATTTACAATGTATTAATGAGGTAGATAAGTGAGCAAAAGGGTTTGCGCTGCAGTGCTCACGTTGCCTTGCTCTCGCAGCCCTTCTGTTACCTTAGCTTAGCACAGTCACTGCATTTCCATGGTCACACGTAGCCAGTTTTTTAAAGGTGATTTGTAGTCTTTTGTAAGTGATTTTGTGAAATCCGATTCTCCCTAATTATTTCTTTAGATCCGCGACTTACTGCACTCATACAATCTTGGGACTGTTGTGTTGACGGACTTTGGAAAAACGTTTTGTTGGAAGGGATGCATGCGCTGAATTAGCTTTGCTTTACCGTTTTAGCTTTGCATTAGTTTTTATTTCCCAAGATTTTGTTACTGCAGTAAGTCACATCGCCATGATTTGAGCCTCAATTTGTGATCATATTGACCCCACCGGACTAAAGTAATGATTAGGGAGAATTGAATTTCACACAATCACTCATAAAATACTGCAAATCACCTATAAAAGCCTGGCTACGTCTGACCATAGGAATGAAGGGATTATGCTAAATTAGGCTAAACTAAGCTAATGGAAGGGCTGTGAGAACAAGGCAATCGGTGCACTGCAGTGCAAACTGTTTTGCCCACTTATCTAGCTCATTAGTGCATGACAAATGAATTAATAAAAAAAACAAGTGGTGAACTATTCCTTCAGGGTTTTAGAGGCTGGTAAATACCATCAGAATAGCCCACTGGAACGGTTTGGGTTGACTATACTGCATTGCATATTCTTTAGAAATTATTGGGTTTTTTTTAATTCATCTAGTCAGGCTATTGTATAAGCCAATTTAGCCTATCATAAGATACGCTTTGTCACATAAAAAAAAAAAAAAAAAACTGCTTACAGTGTGATAAATAGAACTAAATTGTGTCCACCTAAAACTTTTTCAAGCCCACCCACATGTAACTGGCTCGAAGCAGCCCTGACTCAGATATCAGATGGCTCTACTACTTTGTTCCCTGTGTTTGCAGTAAAGATTGTTAATTTCTTTGTCAGGTACACACATTCCGATCCTTCCTCCTTCTTACGGCTACCAAGATTTTGTGAATCGGAAAGGATGGCCTTCCTACGTCCTCCAGGCTGTTGTGGATGACCGTTGCATGTAAGTGCTTTTCCTAGGTTCATCATGTTCAAGACACATTTTACTTCCAATGCTTACTGCATGTCCTCTGACAGTCAATACCTTACTATTGCATTACATTAATATTATTTGTGTCTTAGCTTCAGGAACATCAGCTGCAAGATGCCTGGGTGCGCCCATGATTCACTGGTATTCCAAAACTCGGACCTCTTTAGAAGAGCTTACCTGCTACCACAGGTTAGCAAAATTCAGACACTTAAAAAAGTAGCCTATGATTGTGGTAGAATGTACTACATTCCACTTCATACAAGCATTTGTCTCAGTATACTACACTTTTGAGGGGTTGCAGTAGTTTTAGCATACAACTGTGACATTTGAGGAAAAACATGGATACTTATAAAGTTAGAAAATACACTTCTCCCCTTACAGACTACAAGACAAGTGGAGGGAGAAGACATCATGCTTCAAATTGTTGGTGACCCTGCCTATCCTCTCCTAGATTGGTTGGTGAAAGGATACCAGATGTCACCTAACCTCAATCCAGACCAAGAGTCCTTCAATGTTTAGCTGAGTTCGGTCCACGTTGGGGTTGAGCAGACCTTTGGTCTTCTCAAGGCACAATTTCGCGTTCAGCAGAAGAGGAGTGACTTTCACTACACATTCGTCCCAAAAATGATAGCCACATGCTGTGGCCTACATAACTTCTGCCAGAAGGAGAAGGACTGCGGCAACACCAACTGGCTAGATGAGATGAACACACACCAATATCCTCAGCCTGCCCAGGCAGCCAATCAGAATTACCTTGCAGATAACTCCAGGGCAAGACAGACAATGACAACGTATATGGGAAGACACTTCCCTCTCTGAACTGGCAATTCCTTTGGCCTAGGAATGTCTTAAGTTTGATACTTACTTTCAAGACTTTCAAGATACCATTACACACAGAATCAGTTTTACTTAAAGTGCAACCTTTAATTTAAAGTTACAGTAACTGAAGGGCAAACACAGGCACTTAAAACACCAGCCTGAAATTAAATAAAATAGTACAGTGCAAGTACATTTTGTCACACCAATAAAAAAAAAAAAAAAAAAAAAAAAAAAAAAAAATATATATATATATATATATATATATATATATATATATATATCACTGAAATATGACTTTGTATTAAAATGTTTGTTGCACTATACACTCCACATCACAAAAGCAAATATCAAGTATTTTTCAAATCACAACTTTTTTGCATATAATCATATTTCTGTATTTTGCAATATTTTCTGGTCAAATCCCTGTTTCTTTGAGGTGAACACTGTAATAAAAAAAATCAAGCTGAATTCATTGTAATGTATGCAGTCTATACTCAGACTGGGGTTGTGAGTGTTCATTTTGTGCGTGGAAATTTGGGAGTTGTTGAGAATGGGGCTCGTGATACTGCAGGTGTATGGTGGCTGGGACTGGATGGCTGGGTTGGGGATATGAATAATAATTAGGGGGAGGTGGACCAACCTGTGGGCTATGTAAGACTGACCTGAGGCCATCAAACATCAGACCAATAAGTCTCTCGGTAGTCTGCTGAGCATGTTTTCCTGGTACTGCAGGAGTGTCCTCTGTCTCTTTGCCTGCCGCTCCTCTTGCTGCTCACTTTACATGTTTTGCCTGTCCTGCATTTCCAGTAGCAGCACCTTCTGCTTCTCTGACCAGGATTACAGAGCACGCTCATATCCTGTTTTAGCTGTGGCCATCTTCCCTATACAAAACATTAGTTAACACAATTGTCAGTACAACTTTTATTGTCTAAGTGTTAAAGTATATAAATTATATTATAAAAGAAAGCATCTGTGACAAACCCACAGATTCGTAGTTATTCAGGTAAAAGTACAACATTTACTTTTTGTTCCTCTGCAGTGAACACCCGTAGCATCCTCTGTTCCTGTGAGCAGAGACTCACCATCACTACCCAGCGATGTACCAGGTCTCTTGTCATCTGAATCTGGCCTCTCGCTAATGGCCTGAGAAGGGAACAAACAGGTCTATCTGGCGTGCATTCAAGTTCACCAAACAATTACCTCGAACAGACTTGCGTTAAGCAATGGAATTTGAACGATTTATTGTGATATGAATGCACCTAGGCTACTCTACTCTCTGATATCATTGCAAGAAAGACTAGTTTTTTGATGGCTCATATTAACAGGAGTGTAAAGAGTAGGCTGTCATGCTTTTTGGCCTAATGTTTTCACAAATTAGAGCAGACATTTAAATATGATCATCTGGGATAGCGTGCAATCACTAACATCAACCGTAATGTAGGCTACACTAGGAAAATGGCAATTCCTACCTGTCTGTCAGAAATAGAAAATAGCGGCCACTAAAGCAAAATGTTAAAAAGAAAAGACAGAGTTGGTGTGTAACAAGCTGGTGAAATTTAGTACTTATAAAGATTTATTTCTGTCTCTTGTAATTGGCTCTCCATTTCTTTTAGCGGCGCACTATTTCCTCAAACTGTTAACCTATGTTTGCCAACGTTGCCCAAAAAATTGAAGTGTTAGCAAATGTTAAAGAACATTCACTAACGGTAGTGAATTTGAACGCACCCCAGGAGTCTAAATAAGAATGGTTAAATAAAATAATGGATAATAAGACATGCCTGTCTCTACCAACCTGGCCAGGGAGTGGGGTGGATGAAGTACTAGATGCATCACTCGTCACACTAGATGCCCGATGAGGCTATTGTGAAGAGCCCTTGTCTTCATCTGGGAAAAAAAAAAGATGAACATGTTCATGTCAGGATTCATAGGCCTGACCCACAGATGCTAGGTGGTGGTGTTGCACATGTTAACTGACCTGGTATACGGTCGTCGGTTGAGTCTTCGAAGCCAAACTCGACACCATGCTGTTTGGCAATTGCCAACGGCCATCCGCCATGGACCTTGTCCACCTCCTCAAAAAATTCAAATTTCGAGGGGTCTGAGACGCTTTTTCTGTTGTGAGCCATAGCCCTGCTGTATCCTTGTTTCAACTGCTTCCACTTGTTTTTAACTTGGTTAGTGTCTCTGTCAGGGAAACCTCCTTCTGACATCTTCCTCGCGACCGCTTGAAAAAGTTCCCCATTTTTGTGTTTCCTCCCATCCACTCTTGCCATAATTTCCATATCTTCTAAAGTTGCAATCAAATATTTTATTTCAGCCACATTCTAACGCTTGCTTCGGGCAGACATCCTGGAATATGTTCCCACAATCCCACCAGTGCAGAATGTGTGCGTCATCGCGATGAGACAAGGCAACGAGCATGCACAGAATGGCAGGAATAAAGTCCAAACGGAATAAAGGGTTTACATGTCCCAGGAATAATTTAGGCCGGATTAAAAAGTGGATTAAACCAGTGACTTTAAATGGGTTTAAATTCAATCCGAACTTTTCTTTTTCAACTGGAATAAGGTGTTTACATTGGCATCTTAAATAGGATCTAACGTTTAATCAGTTTAAACCAGGAATAAAAGTTGTCATGTAAACACATGGAATAACAGCATGTAAAAGCAAGTGTTTTGTTATATAAGAGGACTGTGTATTCATGTTCACTACAGAACCCCTGAACATCCAAATGGGTCATATCTGATGACCATGAAAAGATGACAAACTGCATTTTACATGAATTATTTACATGTATTGATAGGACTAGTGGATCAACAGGTAATAAAATTTTTAGATCAGCAGATGCTGTTGTTCGCCGGTGGCTGTTTGGGTTTTTAAGGGTTAAAGTGAATCACCATCATGTATAATGCATACCTAGATATCAGCCTAGTTTTACATAGAAAAACAGAAATTCATGTAAAAAATAAATTACTGTCAAAGTGTTTTCATTTTTTAGAGGAGTGCATATTTCTCTGGTTTTCACAGTTACTTTGATTAGCCTCAACATTTTAGACTTAATTTGTCCTGCATCCTTTCTTTTCTGTGTTTCACTCAAATCTTTTGCCGTATTTATAGCTTTGAGCTAACTCTGTCTTTCTAGTCCTCAACTATTTTACCAGCTCACAGAATGTCCTGAAAGACTTGGCTTCTAAAGCGTCAGGTGGCAGCATTTACAAGGCTTTGCTTCACATTCCTGCTCTTTCATAAAAGCCCCTGCAGTAGTTGACAGAAAGATGGGCAGTGGGTTTACTACAGCTGCTGCATTGGACCAGGATGCCTCTGCGACAAATGTTATGAGCTGTCACGACTAAGATAAAACCTCACAGTCAGTGGAAATGTCAAAGGTGTTGTCATGTAAGTGAGCAACTCATGATGACATGCTGATCTTTGTTCCACACAGGCTGTTTTTCAGTGTTTTTTGGTTAGAATTGTGTCATCTTGCAGGCCAACTGTTGTAAAGTCCCGTTGTCATGGAGACCTGGCCGACTTAATGTAGCCCTGAATTGTACTGTATGCAGTGTACTATGAAATGCACTATATAGGTTTTTCTCTTCATGTTCACCTTTAGTCCTTTAGACCATGATTACCATTATTATAATATAACCTGTGCCTTCCAACTGAAAAATTGGTTTATTAAAAGAAGTGAAACCATAGAGAAAACAGTGACAAAATGAGAGAAAACACAAAGTGTAGAATCTAGTCTACAATCTACAATCTAGCTACTCTTTCTGTAAGCCAAAAAGATATTCTGATCATTGTCACAGAGGAGCACAGAAAACACAAAATAATCACATTTAAAAGTCTGAGACTTTTCATTTCTTACTTCTGGGACTAAAAAGTATTATGTATGTATACAACTAAGATATTATTAGGAACTGCAGAACTTTTTTTATTTATTTATTTATTTTTTATTTTATTTTATTAGTTTATTTAATAGGGACCTTGTACATTAATTCATATTGCTGTAAATGCAATAGAGTTAGCCTAATGGTTTTCATCTGCAGTCCCTGTTGAACTGATCATCTACATCAAAATCACAAATTCTTTGATGATGATGATAATAATAATAATAATAATAATAATAATAATAATAATAATAATAATAATAATAATAATAATAATAATAAGAAATAATTCTGAATCACTGACCATTAAGCCAAAGTAATTAATCACTACAAATGGACAAAAACCTAACATGACAACTGCAACTAACAATTGTTTTCACTGGCAATAATCTTCATGACTGATCGAAAATATTCACAATATTTTGTGTTTGAGGGTAAAGTCAGAAAAAATATTCATAGCAACTACTAAAATAGTTATTGATTCATTTAGAAGTTGACTGTTTTTTAATTGTTGCAGCTCTACATCAGTCTAGGTTTCAGTCAGTATTTTCATTTGTGAAGCCCAATCGTTGGTCACTGTTTATAGTTGTGTCCTATTCATTCAATAATCCAAGTGTGTAGTCTAAAAAATATTCAGTTATACACTCAGGTACATTCAAAACTGTACACGATCGTCTGTTTGGTTCTATAGACGTTAGACTTCTGACCCTGCTGCTGATTCAACAAATAATACAGGTTAAAGCTTATTTATTTAAATGATTATTCCTGTTTTGTAGGTTTCAGTTTGTTTCTGTGTTTGTTGGCACCTAATCAATTGACCAACTAATTGTTGCATCTCTGCATTTTATGCCAAATTTTATTTTGTTGTTTTTTTCATGTTTTTTTTTTTTTTTTTAACTTCTATTTGAATAATTTCTATCTTTAAGTGTGCTATAAGTGAAGGGACGGAAAAATGTTGTTCAATTGCAGATATTTATGACATTTAATCATTAAGTTAGTTGTACTCAGTGTAATGGAGGTAATCAGTTGGCACAACATTATAAAGTTTTGAGTCCCATGTTTTTGAGTTTTACAAAGAGAACAATTCTGACTTGCACTTACTGAAAACAATGACAAGATAAACTAATAAACAGTGAGTTTATAAGAAAATTGTCTTGAGTCATTATTTTTCAAAGTTCTGGTAACTTTTTCCTATTGAAAACATTAAGTCATATTAATATAAAATGTTAGAGTTGCAAGAACTGAAAACTTAAATGCATATTAAATTAAACTATCTGAGTTGACTTAATTAACACTTTAATTTAACTGTAATCAAATGGTAAAAGTACAGGTAATCCAAACTTTTAAGTTATAGAAACTTAAAAAGCTCAAAAATTCCTGGTAACTTGTTTGGTTTTAGTGTAACCTGAATTCTGCATCTCATTGATACTTATTTCTGTTAATTCAGTGAGTCCAGTATTTATATATAATTAGTAGTGAATTTCCTAATGGCTGAATGACTCTCATTTGAATCCATTTAATACTTACACCAGACTAGTTAAATGGGTCAGTGATGGCCTTCTGAAGGTGACCTGGATATGACTATGGTCCTATCTGTACCTTTATCGTTGTCTCCGGGAGGTTGAGCGCCGTGGCCAGTTCACACCTCCGTGGTCTAGACACGTAGCTCTCCTTCACGTACTCCTGCTCGAGTCGGCACAGCTGCTCGCGCGTGAACGCGGTCCGGTGTCGCCGGCTCTGGTCGAGCAAGGCTGCGCTGCGCGGGCACGGCTCCGTTTGCTCCTCTTCTCCGCTCGGGCCCGGAGCCGGACCGGGACCGTGGACGACGGGTGCGGCTGCCACCGGCGTCTGTCTGCCCTCTGAAACTGGAAATGACGCACAGAGAGGCGGCTGTTTATGACCAGGCCTGCGGATGGAACCGGCACGAATGGATGGAATATGGACCAGGTGTGTGTTTGGGGCACAATGTGACGCGTTGCTTACACTGAAAGGATGAGAACTTACAAAAATAAACAGAATTTAATAGACAATTTTGAGGTTTCACAGTTCTTAGAGTCTTTGATTGTATACTTGTACTCATAGGCTATTCCTTTAAAATTGGTTAAAAATCGTTCTAACACTTGGGACAATAAATGCTGCGCTGCCTCATATAAAAAGGGACCCCTGGCCACCGTGGGTACGTGGACCTTTCAGATTGGTCACGGGAGATTTATCTGGATTGGCCAAATAAAACTGCAGCTCAAACATAAAAAAGGAAAAACTTTCAGGAAGAGGCATGGGAGAAAACAACAGCCTGAATGTATTCGTTGGGCCGAAGAATATTTTACATTTATATTGTTTTTAATAATATCAGTGAAACAATGTGATTTATCTATGGGCCTATTTCTTCAAAATGGCTTGATATAATTTGATGACAGTAAAAATGGTCAGGAACGTTTATCTCTACGCAGAGTTATAGATGAGGCCTATACAATGATTCATGGTATATCATTCTAATAAAATAAAAAATGAAATAAAAAACACTGTTTTACTGTGTCTGCCTTATACTTACATTAAACAGTAGCCATGCTGTATGCTAAGGATTGATATAAATGGAAAATAACTACAATATGGTTATTTAAAGGTCCTTAAACCTAGTTCATATTTGATAAATAACATGTTTCTATAAGTTACTTCTTTATTTTAAAATCAAAATGAAATAAATGATTGGATTTCAGTCATGTGGAGGACTGTTTCTCAAAATCATGTTATGTAGCTATTTACTTACGCATCAAGCTGTCTTTATCTGTCAGGTTTTAAGGGTAAATCCTTGTAGTATTCCTGTCCTTCTGCGTTCCCCTGAGTCAGATTCCGCCAGACTGCAGACGCAAAAAACGTATCTTCCTGACACTTTCTTATACTCATCCAGGTTTGTTCAGACAGAGTGAAGATGAGGTGTTCCCATCCCCCCCCCCCCCCCCCCCCCCACACACACACACACACACACACTCCTCCTCCTACCCCTCCTCTGTGCCTTCCCCGAGGCTCCTCTCTACTTTTCTTGTCTTCCTCTTGCGCTCCAGACGCACCGCGGTGTGTGCGCGTCGGCGTGGCGCGGCGCCGTGGACGGCAGAGGTGTTAAGGGTGTTAGGGGTAAAGCTTTTGGTCTCCGTCTCGGCCTTTGTACTTTTGTTATGGAGAATTAAAGACGCGCAGGCAGAGACGGCAGCCAGGCTCTCATTGTTCTCCACCGTTTGATGTTCGCCCGTTTGGAAGTGAATCATTACAGGCCTAATGGCTCCAAATTGGCCGACGACGTGCATGGTGGGCAATAATTATTAATGAAGACAAAAGTACTGATACATGTGGCTTTTAACCAAAGTACTGAACCTTGAGTGTATAACACAAAGTCAAGCTTTTATTTTTTTTTGCCCCTTTATGTTTAATGTAGTGTTTTAACCCTTAAAGACCCAAACTTCCACCACTGACCAAAAGTATTTACTGTTGTAAAATGTTTAATACCTGTTACATAGTAATACATAGTTGGTGTAAAATGCAGTTTGTCATCTTTTCACTGTCATCCGATATTACCCATTTGGACGTTCAGAGGCTGAAGTGAACGTGGAAACACCGTCATCTTCAACACTGATTCACCAGTAAAACGCATGGAGTTTGATAAATGACAGTGGATGGAGACACTTGTTGTTACGTTCAGTTATTGATATCTTTGCTGAAAGAATCACTTTTTCTTCAGTTTACTCAGTTTCTGATAAAAGATCCCTCAACTTTAATCTGAGCTGTTATGAATATCTACATGATCAGTAAATTAAAAACAGGAAAATACACGATTTTCACTGAAAAAAAAAAGCAATATACTGAGGATAATATCATGGAAAATTGTGATAAATCGTGTAAGAACGGTTAAGTATCGGCTAAAGAAAAACTCAGTTGGGAGCTGCTACAAAAGAAGCACTGGGTTCTTATGGGTTAAATTGCAATCTGTTAGAAAAAAGGCTTATTTTCTAGCAAATATATAAAATAAGGATTTTTTATTATTTAACAGTAATTCTTCAAACCCACATTTTCTTTTTTTCTCTTTCATTCGGTTGACAATGACACTGTTTGAATATTAAGCATGTAGGCTATAGTAATCATATCTCAGATTGAGGCTTTTATGACGTACACACACATCCTAATTTCGTCCCAACACAGCCCAGCTGACCCTTGAACCTGTGTTTTGGATTTTATCATGGCTATAATCTGCACTGATTGTTAATCCAGCGGCCAGATGATGATAAAGAGCGCAGACAGACAAACAGACAGACAGACGCCGCAGGTTGGGTGGAGTCAAGGTTACAGAGGAAATTCGTCATTCAGTCATGCGGTGTTAGTGTTTGTTAGTTCCTCCTGTGAGCAATTCATCTGTATCACAGCTTTATTTCGTCATAATCTGTGGTACTGGATGATTTGACACTTTTCAGAGTGGCAGAAATTTATGTGCTTGATTATTAGGCTACCAACTAACTAACTAACTAACTAACTAACTAACTAACTAACTAACTAACTAATTTCACTTATAGACATTGTAATTCTGTGTCCAAAGTCGCAATTTATGCAGTTCAACAATCTGACCACATTCAAAGAAAGAAAGCCTTTTTTGCCTTTGCCATCAGGAGGTCATGACTGTGAATATCTGACAGAAAATGACACTGAATCCACATTTTTGCGCAGAATTTGGCTTTTAAAGAATGTGGTGTTACACTTTTGAACGGCTGATGAACGGCCTATTTCAGTTTAATTGTTTTTAATTGTTTTCAATAAATTGCTTACTCAATTTTGTTTGCCTCACTCCCATTCCTTCTTTTTGCATTTTGAAACTCTTCTTAGAACCTTCTTAAGATCCAACAGTGCAAAATCTAAATTCTTGCAATTTTTCAACTGGTCTTAAAATTCTGATCAGGAGTGTATTTAAGGTGAAGACCTCTCACTTCTCAGATTTGAGTCACTGAGATATGAATAGTTTCCGTTTTGTTTTGTTTTTGTTTTGTTTTGTTTTTCATTATGATGTGTCATGTTGCTCAGTTTTAGTATGTAAATTATTTGGCTAATTCAGTTATATAACAAAGGACCACCACATACTATAACTTAGTTTTGTAAACATACAGTTTGACTCTGTTATGCAGAAAAAAACCTCAAGGATTGTTTGACAAAGGGACAAATGATTTATCTGATTGTGTACAGTCTCCTCTTCAGATTTTTTTTTTTTTTTTTTATCTGCAAAATGAAGATGCACATGCATGCACGTGATTTCCAAACTGGTCACATACTGATGCTTGGTCAGGGCATCATATTTTGACCGTTTTGGGAGATAAAAAGGCCAGAAAAAGAGTGGAAATGAGAAAGACAAGGGGAAAATGCAAAATCAAACAAAGCATGGAACTGGACATTAAAAATGATCTCCTACGATAAGATGAGATATTCCTTTATTTGTCCCACAAGGCGAAATTCCAGATTTACAGCAGCCAACCACAAACATAGGTGTTCCTCCAAAACCACCACAACCACCTCCTACTAATGTTTAACATATGCAAATACTGATGAACTTTATTAACCCCTAGAGGGAAATGTAATGTCCATCAGGTCAAGAAGTGAAAATAAAATAAAATGAAAATAAAACAAGTTTTTACCAAATTACATTCACAACATTCAGTCTATCTCCATTTTAGTATCCAATCTTTCCTCTATATAATGCAGAGGAGTGCTTGAACCTATGTACCGTTAACAGCTGCCCCTCTGGACAGTTAGAATGTGGTCAAGAGGATGCACAAAATGTTCTCCACTGTTCTTAGTATGTTTCTCTAACTGAAATGAAGTCTTGTACTTCCTCTCTATTGTACTGGGGGGGGGCAAGACAGTCCCCTGTGGAACCTCAGTGCTGCTTATTACTCTCCCAGAGACACAAAAAAATGTAACATTCTTGTCAGCATGTGATCCAGAAAACAAAGGAGCTAGAGGTGAGTATATTAGGACAAGAAGGTGGAGCTAGCGAAGAGTTAAGTGAAGAGCAGAGGACTCCTTCCTCATGTGAAACATGTTGCCAACACCTAAAGGGTTGCTGACACTTTGTTCTTTTAGAACAAGTCAAGTATTAAGAAATGAAAATCACTGTAAGTCTGGACATGTTGAACAGCAGAGACATCTTCATCAGATTTCAGCAGGCTAGAAAGTCAAAGTAAGGATAATGACAAGTGATGCCTTTTGGGTGTGTAGTGTTGATATTTTCAGTCTTGGACTAACACATTTTTATGAAAATCTGTTTTAATTTACAAGCATTCTATATGTGATTGATGACATAATTCAGAGGATCTAATGTGTGTCTTGCCTTTGACTACATCACATATTTTTTCAAGGTAAGGTCCCATTGGATAACACCTCTGACTCAGCACACAATTGAGCTGTTAATCAACTCATTAATTCTGCAGAACTATGAGGTTGAATGTAATGTAAACATGTGAAAATTCATCCCAACCAGTTGTCATAACAAAGAAATTAATTAAAGAAACCAAAACTGTTGTTGCGTATCATGCTATAAACTTTTTTAGTTGTGCTGTAGTTAAAAAATAGGGGCCATTTAAGCAAGATTGATATGTCCGCATTTTTCAGTTGAACCATTCGATTTTGCACCATAGACGTTGTGTTACATTTTGTGTGAGAAACGACCCAGTCTTACGCAGTGTTGTCAACTCTTTAGTAAGGAAAGTATCTACTCTCTGTCCTAAAAATTGTTAGAAGTTGTTGATATGTATAATTGGAAATGTGAATCTAATTGTAATGAACGACGTAGGAGAGAGGAATAACAATGGGAGAGAGGCAAAAAGTGTATATGTGTATGTGTAGATCTACAAATGAACTATACTCTGTCAGTTCTTGTTTTTGTAATGCCTCAATTCCAACCCTCCTCCTTTATCTGGGCTTGAGGACCAGCTAAAGAGACCCAAAAGAGACACTCTGGAGGACTTATTTAGGTTAGTTATTTGTGTGTTTGCTTAGTTTTTATCTTCATTTTCTTCAGTTTGGCTTAGTGTTTAACCTTACGGTCCACTTAGTAGACTACAACAAGTCACTGTAAATCATGAAAATTTTAACCATTACATTTAAAATTTTCAATCTACATAACAACCTAAATGGACCAAAACGACACAATAGAGAAAACTGTCAATGTCAATTAGAATGATTTATATTCAGTGCAGTGATTTGTTTTAGACAAAGAATGATACATGCTTTCACGTTATACTCTCCAATAACATCAGAAAACATTGGTAGATTTGTTGCTTTTTTGATAAAGTGTCTCTAGAGGGGTCTGAGGCTACATTTACATGTAGCTGGGTATCTGGCAATAGTAACCATAAGTAACCAGAGATCTTTGTCTGCGTTTGTGCCTATCATTTACTACATATTTTGTTTATCAGTCCTTTATCTGTTCTGTCCAGTTCAGTGGAAGGTAAATGAAGTAATAATTAATGTCTGTGCACAGCGGTCTTCAAGGACTAAAGAAAAAAGATGATTGAAAAACAGACCACAGCTGTTGACGACTACAGAACTAAAACAGTTCGACTCACCAGAGTTCATCCGCTCTGGCTCATTAGACAAGGAATTTGTGATGGTAAAAACAAAAGTCACCAGCTCATCCATTTGCATAGCATTGTATTGGTTGCACATCCTGGATTTGTTTGGACCTGGAACCAAGAAAACTACATTCCCATAGGTTCATAGCAGAAGTAACGTTTTGTTGTGATTCTTTTCAGGATTCTGACTGGTTAATGGTACTCGATGGTCTCACCACACTGTCATCTACTGGCCTGGTATGCTCTTGACGGTGTAAATATACAGGGCCGTGTAAACGCAGATTTTTCTGAAAACAGTCATGTCTGCACAAGTTTTTTTGTTTTTTTTAATGGAGAGGGGGAAATATCTGTTTACTTGAATACCTGGATACGTGCAAACGTAACCTGAAAAATCACTAAAAATAATAACAAAGTGTCAAAACTGTCAACACTGACTTTTACAGCTAAGCAGACAGACAATGTGTTTATATGACTGTGACAGAAAAATATCATTTCGTGTCATGTGTGTTTTAGCATTTGAGTTACTTGAGTCACAAATATAATAAAAGTTGATAAAAATTTCCAGACAAATATTAAAAGTAGCTAAAATTGTTGCTAGGTGTTTTTTGGAAAAAAAAAAAAAGAAGAAGAAGAAGGGTAGTCTGAAAAGCTGCTAAATATAGGAACAGAAGTGCTAATTTGGCATCAGTTGTCTTGCTTGAGGACATACTTCTGCAGACACATCCAGCCTGCACAGCTCTTTCTCCACTTCCTGTGCAGAAGCTTGCTTTCTGTCTATTTGATGAATACAAAGTTGTTTCATTTTGTTCCCACATAGAGGGGGAAAAACAACATGAAAATGCCTTTCATGTGTTTCAGATTGTGGTGGTTACAGAGATGTTCTGACTTTAGTCTGAGGTCACAGATTTTAAAGTCAGGGGGCCGCCATTTAGATTGATGGAGTGCCCCTCTCTGTGTGATGTGTGTGATCAAACAGTAACACTCTGTCTTGTTCACCATATCCATATTTGAGTAACAATGCAGATGTTTGCGCGACTTCACTATGAAACATGTGTCTGACATATGTAGCTATGCTGCAGATGTTGCTATAACGTTTTGGTACCATCAAATATATGTGTTGTCCCTAAGTACACCCACATACTGAATGTGTTTAAACATTCAAAACTCTAGAAGGGTTTGTGCAACATATGCTAATGTCTTCATCTAAAATTCTTAAGTTCTCAAGTATTTTTATTGTGTTGCAAGTGATGCTTCATTGCAGTGGAGTTGATGAATGGCATACTTTTGTGTCAGGTTTAATTTGAAGACTCACTGGCATTTTTATTTCTTTTCCATGGTGCATAACAGTCCCATATGATCTTTTCTATTCCAGCTCTAAGGTTTACATAACACATATTACTTGGACACAGTACAGTTGACCTAATTACATAAAATATGTTCACATCTTCTCCATGCATCTCAATTGAATCACATGCTAGCAATTAAATGTAAGGGGTATTTGGGTGAGCTGTTTTTAATTGACTTTTCATTCATAGGATGAATCCAGTAGCTTTCATCCTGGCAATGCCACCGACTGAAAACATCCATCATCTGCATTAACCTTGAAATTATTCACTGGTTCTATAAAAATATGGAAAACTGTTACTTCATCTGCTGCTGAGGCTATGCATATGAATCTCTTATTTTCTTGTCATGTGAAGATGATCTGATTAACCCTAAATAGAAAGAATGTTGATATTAGACAAATCTGCAAAGGCTTGATCCTATGTTAAGCTTATAGATGTGCCTTTCTATCTGTATCTAAGCTGTAAAACATAGAGATCGATGGAGGCAAGGGTTTATAAGGGTAAAACTGAAACCTATGATTGACAGACGACAAACTGGCTTAATGGAAGAAAACCAGATGCTCTACTCTCTGCCTATACACATCATTCACCCTCATTCTTGTAAAGCTGCAGGAGTTGAAATCAGAAAAGAACTGGTCAATACACACCTGACACTCACCCCAGCTGACATCAGGCAAAGGCACGTTACTCCCTGGATGCGTTTCCAGTTCATCACATATCTGGCTGAAAAATAGAGATGAACAACCATTCACTCTCACATTCACTATTTAGAGTAACAAAATAACCAATTAAGGTTGGTTAGGGAATTTTTGTTAAATGATGCCAAAAGTACTACAGTGACACACACTAAACAGATTTAGCCTGATTTCAATCCCAAACAAACAATCCAAGAATTGCACAGTTGCCAGTGAGCCATAGGGGACATTAATGGGTCGGCTGTGACTGGGGACCGGCGGAGTGGAACCGGGCCACAGCAAACTTGTTAGTGTCGTGTAGTGTCTCTCTGATCCTTGACCCAAAATACATTAGTACTCCAAAAAGGCACATGCTAGCTCTGTCGAGTTTTTCAGTTATAAAGCTGATAACATAAATGCATGCACGCACACAGAGGTCACTTGGCTTTGATAATATAGACAATAACAACAATAACAACAATATAAAAGTATTTTTGTAAAATATCTGTACATATAAACAACAACAAACTAGTCAAATGACATCTACAAACAAAATGTGCACTGCAGTCTTCGACACATTTGTATCCAACTTACTAACTTACTAATCAAGCTTCTGGCAACTTCCTTGTCCAAAATGGGCGAACCTTATTGGACGCTGTTATGTTAGATTTGACAAAAGGACAGGACTTTGGCTCCATTGTGAAGTTAAGGTAGAAGTATGTCATGTGTAAGACCATATGGCCACTACATATTCCTCTAAAAACCCTGGCAAGATCTCTCTAGAAAGGAGTCATTTTGGTCTCATTTGTTTTATTTGGATCCTCTAGTAGGCGTTCTGTTCCATCTTTGCTAAGATTTTAGGGTGAATGAAAGGCTTTAATGTCTATCATGTAGAGTTTTGATTGTGTGTTTGACCTCCTGCTTTTTTAATCAGACTTCCAGAGCTTCTGTAAATTGAATGCAATGTATTTTTCTTTTTTCCATTTTTTAAATTTTTTTTTTACAGACATCAGGACTTTCAAATGACTTTGTCATGCAAATGTTTGATGAAGTTCACCCAGAACTCCCACATCACTGAGTCATGCCCTGCAGGAAGCCGTGCTATGGGCTCCGAGCGCCGGCTCCTGTCAGGCTTGCAGACCGTTGCACTAAGCGGCTGTGACCCGGTACACCAAGCCACAACACGCTCCAGGCTTTTCATCAGCTACCAGCTACGTTTAACTTAAACGGACATTGGAAGTCCAGTTCTATGCTTGTTCTGAATAAGCTTTCTCGGATCTGCTTATTCGGAACCAGTTCTGTGTGAGGATCTTAGATTCAGTACAATGGACAGCGCAAGATTCATTCCTTATATCACATTATATAATTTTTTCCCCCTTAACTTTAAACATGTCATGAAGTTCTATAACCATAAGGAAAATATGACAGTATGACACAATAACTATTCAACCCATAAAGACCCAAACCACCACAGTCCAAAATCATCTACTGGTCTAAAATGTTTAATAACTTCTTAACTACTAATCCTACCAATACATGCAAATAATTGGTGTAAAATGCAATTTGTCATCTTTTCATGGTCAAAGTGGAGCTTAAAGCCCAGCTTGGTTCCAAGTTCTGCAAACGAAAATGGTTCTCAGAACTGGATTAGCGGCCCGGGTCACTGCGGCTTACTGCATTGCTCTGCGAGCTGCAGAAGCAAGCGTTCAGAGCCCATAGCATGGCTTCCTGCAGGGCACGACACTGTGATGTGGGAGTTGGAGTTGGCATTAAGGAAGTCATAAATGACATTCACCAGCATTAAAGAAAATATAAACAGCAGAAGAGTACAAATTTGTATTAATTTTTGGCTCGGACCTGAAGGAGAGCATTATTGGGAACTACATCCAAGGTCTGTGGAGAGGCAGCTTCGTCTCCCAGTTCACAGCATTTTAGAGCACCTCCAAGCCCCACAGAAGCCGGGCTTGGAGGGCTTGATGTGGGTGAAGCGGGGCTTGGAGGTCGGAGCAGGGCTTGGTTCTGAGTTCTGTAAACAAAACTAGTTCCATGATCCTTAAACGGAGCTGGTTCCAAAATCCTTAAATGGAACTGGTTCCTTAAACGGAACTGGTACCGTACAAAGAACTGGTTCAGCATAAGCAGATTTGAGAAAGCTTATTAATAACCAGCACGGGACTGGACTTCCAAGGTCTGTTTAAGTTAAATGTAGCTGGTAGCTGATGAAAAGCCTGGAGCTTGGAGGCCCGTACTACGGTTTGGTGTACAGGGTCACAGTGGCTTACTGCACCAGTCTACAAGCCCGCAGGAGCCAGCGCTAGAAGCCTGGAGCCTGGCTTCCTGCAGGACACAATGTGGCAATGTGGAAGTTGGGGTTGGCATTAATAAAGTAAAATAAAATGACATTCGCCAGTATTAAAGAAAGTATAAACAGCAAATGTGTATTAATTTATGGGTCGGACCTGATGGAGAGCATTAGTCAGAACTAGATCCGAGGTCCGTGGAGGTACGGCTTGGTCTCCCGGTTCACTGTGGTTTAGAGCAGCTCCAAGCCCCACAGGAGCTGGGGCTTTGAGGGCACTAAGCGGGGCTTGGAGGTCAGAGCACGGTTTAGTTCCATGGCCCTTAAACAGAACTGGTTCCGTAAACGGAACTGGTTCCAAGATCTGTAAATGGAGCTGGTTCCGTAAACGGAACTAGATCCTTAAACGAAACTGGATCCTTAAATGGAACTGGTTCTGAGAACGGAACCAACTTCACTCTCCCCAAATGATCACATTCTACTGATTAGTTAAGTACCCCTGACATCTGTTTTTATTGCCCTGGGTCCTTCTATGGTGTTTTTTGAGAAGGAGAAAACTCAAAATAAGTCTATAGATGATTGAAATTGACATTATAGGTCAAGGTGATGTTAAGGATCAAAAACATTAGGGGGTTGGGTTCCTAACCAGGCAGTATATGACGAGTTGCAAGTCAGAATGCATTGTATTTATATAGGTCAGGACACAGGAACAAGGTTTCACAAACGCCATTTGGAGAGAATTAAATTTAAAAGAAAGGTTGCCCTTCTGAAGGCATTCAGGGACAGCTCTGTGTTTCTCCATCCAGAACATCCAGATTTTAACGTCTTATTCCAACCAGCTGTTTCGCTATTGATTGACTAGTCATAAGTTAACACCTCACCCTAAACATATTTTTATGCTTTGTCATTAAGTTCCTACAGTGGCTTGTTCTTTGTGGCACATGTGTTTCAGATGAGCAGACCACTCCTGTTGTGGACTCAAGAGTGTTGTGGGCCTTATTCCAAACATATTTCATGAAAAATGAAAAGGAAAGCTTCCCACTCAGACACCTACTGAGCACACATTTCTCTCAGAAGAATAAATAGCTGCATTTGTGACCATGCATGCCAATGAGATTTTCCCTGCTTTGATTCTGGCCTCTGAACCAGGACTTTTAGAGATGTAATGTTTTCCATCGCTTGCTGTCACATTCTGCCAAAACCCCATTTTCCCAAAGGACTGGTAGTTTTGATCAAGTGATCAAAGTATATAGTTGTATCTGTAAAACATATGGTTATTGAATCTACTTTATCACTGCACTGTGGTATTTTACCATCCATATTTGTGTGAAATTGCCCTGCACTCATCACATTTCCTTAGTAAATCAACAGTTTGTTCAAGAAATTGCTTTTGCAGCATTAGCTTTCGTGATTCAGTGTTGTTTGAATATCAGTTTTCTTTGTCTGCTTTCACGCATTTTCATTCACCACTTTCTTGGTTTTCCAACAACCTCCAAGGAAAGAAGTGACATTTAATCATTGCATTCTTTTAATTCACTACTTTTCACAATGACATCACGTGTAGTGCAATGAAACTATAATCTGCCACTTTTTATGTACAGGAGAGGGAATTCATTTTCAAATGCTTTAGTGGAGATCCAGTTGTCAAGTGAATCATGTTTAAGAACCATAAGAACCATATTTAAGAAAGCCAATAAAATAAAATGGAACAGTGTATTGATTGATTCATGTCAGCTCACGCATTGTGCACTAGGCAAGAAAACATCCCACGTTCAAAACTGACAGCCAAGAGGTGATGGTCTGCACAAAAGACGAAAAAACTGATGGTAAAATATATATATATATATATATATATATATATATATATATATATATATATATTGGTAAAAGGGACCAGATTGGCACAGATCAGGTAAAAATAACACAGGATTCTAAGCATATTTGTGGAGCATTTCTCAGATAAGCTCACAATTACATAATAGCTAATTACATTTAGCTATCAACTGCAAGCACTTTGTGACAGTAGCAATGTTTACAGTATATGGACACAAGTAGCTGGAGTAAAAGCCTGACCAGAATAAAATGTTACATGTAAACACACCTGTTGGAAGATTTAGACCTCATCACACTCCTCTGAATCAAAATTGCCTGCTGATCAAGACAAATGGTTTATCAGAATCAGACTCAGAATACTGTATTAATCCTAGAAGAGATCGTTGTGTTGTTACAGTAAGCCAATTGCTAATGCGATGGGTGTGCATCAGCGATTTGTTTACATTGGAAATCACTGCTTCTTTTTCTGTTTCCTCAATGTCAGACAATTCTGTGCATGTTGAAATGAGTTATTCAGTTCAAATGTGTGATGGATAGTGATAGGGACAAGACTGCCTAAGTTGAGACCGAGTCAGGACTAAGTCTTTTAGGGGTCAAGACCAAGTTGAGACTGAGATCGTTGGTTTTTAAATGCATGCAATATTGAATATCATCATTTTTTTGAATGAATGCTTTGTTTTGAACATGCTGATTTAAATCACTCAACAAAATAAAATGTTACAAATCAACAATGTTTAGTTAACAATAAACAAAAATCTATGCATTTACCACATATCAACAGTGATATACTCTCTCAACCAAGTACTGGGTTTCTATCCTTTGCTCATACAACAGCAGTAGTTCCCAACCTTTTTTGGCTCGTGACCCCATTTTAACACTGCAAATTTCTGGTGACCCCAGACATTCAAAACAGAGACTTTTTTGGGGGGGGTAAAATGAATTTGTTTTTGATCATGTAATATTTTGCTGTACTATGCTGCAAATAAATGTTAATTTTAGACGACATTTAGTCTATATAATGTATATTATTATGGACAGAGGCAGAAAAGCCAGGTGTAGATTACTGCACAAAGTGAGAATTTTATTTTCCTAGGTCAGGATATGTACAGTCGGTCTAGCTTGTATTTACAAGGGTGGAAATTAACACCGAACAAACAATAACTCAAACTATGAATTATGAAAGAGCTGCAGCATCTGAAACCAACCACAATGAACATTTGAAAGATAAACAGTACTACAGTGCTTCAGTTTCAGCTTCACAGTTTGTCATGTCTTCTATGTCTTGTGATTGTTTCTCTCAAGTCACAATATATTTTTTTATTAGTAAGTTTTTGTTGTTATTTGATCAATTACTAGAAATTTCAGGCAACCCCATTTGAATTCCAGGCGACCCCAAATGGGGTCCCAACCGTAAGGTTGAAAAACACTGTACTACAGTTTATTCCAGACAGATTTGCTCTCTGCAGAAGATTTCACACTGCACTGTCTAGAACTCACAGAGGAGGCAGCACCATAGGTCTTCAACCAGGTCCTTGCATACTTTCTAGGATTAAACATGGAAGTAGGTGGGCCATTATTATTAATCATCATCAAGTTGAAAGATGTTTATTCTACCTTTCTTATTTGCCAATAATATTTCCATTAATGACACATCTTTCAATGAGATGTGCAGTGACCTGTCAATCAGCTGGGGTGGCACTGGCACCTGAGGTGTCCAATCAGGTTCTAGAGGTGGCCAGAGCCTTCAATATAACAGTTGAGACACTTCCATAGACTGCTGTTGTAAAAAATGGTGGATGAAATATGGACCTACTTCCGGGTTATGGAGGGGCCGATAGTTCCAACATTGGGCCAGATCTACTAAGGTCCCAGTTTGCGTGTACTAATTTGCGTGCACAATCTAGAGTTTTGTGTGTGGGGTTGAACCGCGGTTTGTGGGTGATTTACCAAGATTGCCTGCACAAATGTCAACAGGTGCAAAGTCTTGCAGACCACCCTATTTAAATGAGGATTTTGTGTGTGCTAAACTGTTCTGGAGATAGACCAGCACTAATAGTAACAGTGCGGTGAATGATCCAGACACATGGAAATGTACCATTGGAGGAGTTTTGTCCAAGAAGTCCTCATCCATTCATTCATTTTTCATTTTAAATGTGTGTGGCGTGTTTGTGTGTGGGGGTGGCGGGGGGTAGTTGGATTGAATGACTGTCAGACGCACATAATTTTGTCACGCTATAGCCTATTGTCGGTGCTTATTTTTAATCACAATCATCAGGAGTAGAAAAGAGTCCTGTAAAGTGTGTGTGTGTGTGTGTGGGGGGTGGCATACATCTCAATTATTTTTTCTTCCGTCATTCCAAAAATTTTCACACAAGGGTGAAAAATGCATTCTCTGCATCTCGTTTCATCATTTCAGTGTCTCCTAACCACAGCCGTGTGTGCAATTATGGATACAAACTGTTTGCACCTCCTTTTGAGATGTGTTAAACAGAGACACAGTTTCAATGAGCAAAATTGATTTTGGGTTTGATAAATCACTTTGAGTGTGCTAAATTAATATATTTACATTTTCTCCTCCCACCACATGCACAATTGCGTGTAAACACCCCATATTGCATATTCATTGTGGCAAACATACTAATTGGATGCAGATGTGCTATTTTGCACCTTTGAAAGACACAACCCTTAGTGCGCACTGTTAGTAAATCAGTTTGTACATTTTTTTGGGTGTGCAATGAGTTTGCACACGTTTTAATACACACAAACCTTTAGTAGATATGGCCCATTGAGTGCAGTGGCGTCGGAACACATTCATTTCTATCGAAGCTGATCTAGCAACTCTAGCGCTAAGTTAATAAGGTATTGTCATCTTTGAAATTATCCAGTGTATTTCCTGTATTAGCGGACATTTATGTTGTAACTTCTGATTTCTTTGGTATGTGTTTGTATAAATTTATATCTTAAACAACTGTTATGTTCGATTTTCAGCTGCAGCCCAATAGTTAACTAGGTTGACTTGGCCAGCTGTTGAGATTTAACCACTATAACTACAAATTATGGAGTTTTTAAGATAAGGAAATGTTAGTACAACTTTTGTAGTGAGTTTTATTAACTTTTGTCAGTGAGTTTTATTACCCCACCCCCCAAAGGGGAGGCAAGGGGTAATAATGCCAAAATAAGCTACAATATGTTTGAGGGGTGGGGTTTGTTGTGCCCAGCACCACTTGTTTTAGTTCTTTTGCTGAACCTGGTGGGGTTTGGTTAGGTTTGTCAGCTGAGGTAATGTCCTAATTAGGAGGAGAGTTGCTGTAGAGCTGAGCTCTGCCAATAAAAGTTCATTAAAGTCATTATTCATGTTAAAGGAGGCAAAACTTTTGTAACTTGCAGTTTGTAATATTCAACATCCTATAAGAATTCTGTTGAGTTTTGAGTTTGCTAATGTTGAGTTTTTAATGAGTTTAGCACCTGTGCTAATGCTAGCATGCTAAGTTAGCCGCTATGCTATCAGCTGGTTAATGCCATTATTGTGTGTTATCAGGAGAGCAGAGCTTGGCAGGCACCCAGTGTTCACACAGCTAACCACTATTTTCTGCTTGTTCCACAGTCCGGTAATAGCAAACTTAAAAATGGTAAATTGTCTATCCCCTAAATGTACAGTACAATTGCAGAATGAATGAACTTGTAAAATTAGCACAACTCACGTAGGTAGCCAATCCAAGTTAACACAAACCTTTCCCCCCAAAATGTAAGTTTTCAAAGTAATAAATGCAGTCCTTTCAGTGGTCAACCCCACTATTCAAAAGTATAACTGACACAACAATACATACAGTAGTGCAATAATGGTTGTGTGTGATTTATTTTGAGATTTACCATGCAATGATGCATTCACTGCTATCTGTCCCATAGAAGAACATAACAGCTCTCAGTTCATTTGGAACTATTCAGGCTGATATGAACCACGTGATCACTGGAGCAGTGACCTCAAAGCATGTTGTAACTCTCTTTATATGGCTCTGGAGATGGCCAGTGCTAGTTAGCAATATTTTCCTTGGCATGACCTGCCCTACTCTGCTTCTGATTGGCTCATCAGTCATCATGCCTAAAGTTAACCAATCTAATCGGTAAAGGCAGTGAGTACTAACCAATTAGTTGCAGAGCAGGGCAGGTCATGCCAAGGAAAATATTGCTAACTAGCACTGGCCACCTCTGGGGCCTGATTGGACACCTCAGGTGCCAGTGCCACCCCAGTTGATTGACAAGTCACTGCACATCTCATTGAAAGATGTGCCATCAGAGGCAGCACATCTTTCAAAAGATGTGCTGCCTCTCCGGGGGGTGGGGTTTTCTCAGTGTGCAGCCGTGGTGGCGATTGGGGCCTGGTCGCCGGGTCTCTTGTGGCAGGGTGTCACTGCGCCGGTGATTGCTGCACCCCTAGGGCGTGCAAGACTGGGGAGGTATGGAGAGAGGTGGGTCCCCACGCCTGTTTGGGGGACTTTGGGGCAGCTGGTCCCAGATCCATGCCCCCTCGACCACATAGGATGATTGAGTGTGTGAGTGGCCTTTGGGGTGGGTGGCAGCTTTCTGGCTGCAGTCAATGGGTGCCCGGAGTCTCTCCCTCCTTGGCGGCCCCTGCCGAGGGATGGGTACTGGGGAACGAGGGTGCCTAATGCCAACTGGCTCGTCTTCTGGGAGGAAACTTCCTCCCACTTATATTATCCCCCAACCCCTCGCCTCCCCACCCCCCTCACACAAGCATGTAGGGTCTTGGGGAGTGTGCACATCCCGAGGGGGTATGACAAGGGGGGGTCACTAAAACGGCCCCCTTCTGTGATACCCTGGGGCGGACAACTCCTCAATTTTAATTACACCCACCCACACCAAAACACAAAGAAACACTGACACCACACATTTACTTTTGGGGGACGGGCAGCGTGGCACCTGGTGGGTGGTGCCATTTGGGTGGGTGAGGCTGCCCATGTGTCATCGCCCTCAGCGGTGTGCAGTTTCTGCTCCTCAATTTTAAATGCTTGCATACACACTTCACACTTCAAAGCACTGATAGGTGGGGAGGAGAGGGTGGTGGTGGGGTCTTCCCACACCCGTGTTTCCTGGATGCCATCCGGGGTGGGGGGCCCTGGGGGGAGGGGGGAGGGGGGGGTTGGTCCATTGGCTTGTGTATGGCTGACTGCCTTGCTGGGGGGGGGTGCTGCCCTCTGATGAATGACGTGTGTGCATGGGAATTGTGGTCGGGGGGGTGCCTGGGTAGGCTGTCCTCTTGCCCACCACAGGATGTGTTGAGACCGGGAAAGATGTGTGTGTGCAGGCATTGGGGATGTGGCAGTTGCTGGTGGGGTTATGGGCCGCAGTGGGGTTCCTGGTGGCTGGTGTTGCCACTCTGGGCTCCAGTTGGTGCTGGGGCTGCATTCAGCTGCTGTGCCTTGGGGGGACTTGCGGTGGTGCTGCCTGGGGGGGTGGCAGCACTCCGGATGTGCATGCAGGTGTATGTATAGGTGGGTGTGGGGGGCTGTGTATGGGTGTAGGTACATGTGTGGGTGTGTTTGTACATGTAGGTGTGTGCATGTGGGTGTGCATGCGGGTAGGTGGGTGTATGGGCATGGGTGGAGGAGTTTGTGCATGTGGGTGAATGTGGGTTAGGTGGTGTGTGTCTGGGTGTAAGTGGGGGTGTGGGGGACTGGAGGGGGTGTGGGGTTTGGGGTTGGTGGGACGGGGGGCAGGAATGGGGGGGGGGGGGGCCTCTGGGCCCCTGGGGCACTTGGCTGTGGCTTCAGGGTGCACACTGGTCCCGGCATGCTGGGTGGGACCCCTGCCCAGGGGACGGGTTGCTTTTGGGCTCGTGGAGCTTGGGGACTGGCACCTTGCCTCCCTCTGGGTGGCTGGACCCCGCCGGGGGTTTGGCGACTGGCGTCCCTGGCCCACTGGGGCCTGTGCTTGGCTGCTTTGGAGCCTGTGGCTGGGGCCTCCCTTGACCATCTTTGGGGCGGGAGCACTGTTGCGTCTTGGGGGGCAGGCTGGATCCCCCTCTCTGTGGTGTCTGCTGGTTGGCCGGGCCTTGGGGCCCTCATTGTTCTCCTGGTCCTTGGAGGGGGTGCAGTTGCGGTTGCATGGCTGTGTTCTTCACTGAGTGCACCTCAGTCTCTTTGCCTTGTTCTCTTTGCTTTACTCTGATGCAGTCACTCTGTCACAGTAGATTAACGTGAACAACTGGTGTTGTGTGGATTTGTTACAGATATTATTTGGGCTGTCATAGTTTATGATATTCTGTTCATGCGTTCTTTTCTTATATTTATCATTTAATAGGTTTTATGTATTTTATTTTATTTTAGTGTAATTTTGTTTTGTTTGTTTGTTTGTTTGTTTGTTTTTTCTTTCTCTTCTGCCCAGTTTACTCAGTTCTGGTTGTAGTTATTGTTACAATTATAATTTTCATCATGGTTGTTATTGTTTGTATTGTTGGTATTTTCTTGTGATGATCTTCACCACCTACTTCTTTCTTGAACCCCCCCCCCCCCCCCCCCCCCATGTCAGGTCCAGCATCGAAATGTGGTTCAACAAAACTCATAATAAAGACTGTAGAATACCAAGGGGAAACTCATACTTTATGAAGTTTCTCTTGGCAAGGCAAATTTGTTCAGCACCAAAAGGCAGCCAGACTACCATTCTGCTGTTATGATGCTGGACAAGACAAGTAAAAAAAAAAAAAAAAAGTGCCAT
Organism: Sphaeramia orbicularis; assembly: GCF_902148855.1. Lineage (NCBI taxonomy): Eukaryota > Metazoa > Chordata > Actinopteri > Kurtiformes > Apogonidae > Sphaeramia > Sphaeramia orbicularis. The sequence goes on from NC_043964.1 coordinate 47,427,205, forward strand.
TATTGGAAATGCAAACAAGAAAGGTAGAATACATGTCTTGTCTTTCAATCTGATGATGATTAATAATAATGGCTCACCAACTTCCAAGTTTAAATCCTAAAAAGTATACAAGGATTTGGTTGAAGACCTATGGTGCTGCCTCCTCTGTGAGTTCTAGACAGTGCAGTGTGAACTCTCCTGCAGAAAGCAAATCTGTCTGGAATATACTGTAGTATGAGCAAAGGTTAGAAACCCAGTACTTGGTTGAGAGTGTAACGGGTACAACCGGAACCCAGAAGCAGACCGACACAAAGGTATGAGTTTGTAAACCTTTACTGAAGCTTTGTAGTAGCAACAGGAGTTCAATATAACAGTTACAGTTTTTAACACAGTTACAAACTCAGTCTCAGTAATCCGACAGGGGTAAGGCAAGGGGGGGCGTCAGGGACAGGCAGATAGTCCAGTAACCGGGGGGTCCGTAGAATCCAGTGGGGCTGAGACAGAAGGCAGGGTCTGAGGCGGAAACAGGTCGATACCAGGCGGCAGGCAGAGAGACGTGGTCAGGGACAAAGGGCAGGTCGAGCACCAGGGAAGCGGACAAAAAGGCAGAACCAGGCAGACGGGTCAGGCAGGGATCAAACGACGGGCAGCAGAGCAGGTCAGGGACAAACGAGATCAGACACAAGGAATCAGGTAGTTACAACGCTGGAAAGTTTCTCACAAGTAGAAGACAATCTGGCAGAGAACAAAGGAGAGAGAGGTGAATATAAACCCTCTACCTAATGAACCAGGTGTGCTCACAGGTGAGGGGAATCAACTGATGAGGAGGTGTGACAGAAAGAGCAATGAGGAGGTGTGGCTGAGAGTGAGACAGAGGAAAAAAGAGAAAGAAAGAGAAACAGCAGACAAAAAGACAGAGATGTTACAGAGAGAGTATATCACTGTTGATGTGTTGTAAATGCATATATTTTTGTTTATTGTTAACTGAATATTGTTGATTTGCAGCATATTGTTTTGTCGACTGATTTAAACATGTTCAAAACAAAGCATTCATTCAAAAAATAATGATATTCAATATTTGTAGTTGTTGTGTTCTGCAAAAGTTATTCTGCATGTTGTCTCCCCCTAGTGGTGAGGACGTCTTTATTACGTTAATTGAAGAGGACGTAATGTGCAGCGGTTTCATGATTTCTCTGCTTCTGTTCTTGATTCCGTTCCGTGTGCAGCATCTTCGGTATGTTTCTCATGATTACGAGTTTGATAAGACATTGAGTGATGTGCATTTTTGTTTTTATACAGAGGAGTGTGTACGGTTAAACGGGTTTTGGTCTGCTAGTGTTAGCTGCATTGAAATGTAGCCTTTGTTTAGCTGTTAGCTATTTAGAATGAGTAGTAAACTTACATGACACTGATGTAGGATGTATTTCTCCTTTTTTAGTTTTACCCTTTCTGACAATAAAACAACAGTCCGAACCTCTGAACCTACGTCTTGTTGATTGGGAAGGAGTTTAGCTGCCTGTCGAATCACACGCTGTGACAGAGGACAGAACAGTAAAACAAAGGCTACATGCAAGTGAGCAAAGGCAAAGATATTGACTGCTACTACGTCACGCTGCACTCTGAGCCCACGACTACCACAGCAGTGCAACGAAGCAGGTGAGATCGCTCCATGCATCATGGCGGAGAAACAGTCATCAGAATCTTTCAGAGCAAGATCTTATGCATCAGGATCATCAAAACAATCATGTGTGTTGTCCACTAGATCAGCTGCAGTCGTAGCTTGTGCTAAAGCTGAAGCAGCCAAAGTCCATGTCCAATTTGCTGAAAAAGAGATGGAAACGAAATTAGAAAAAGCATGTATAGAGGCATCTTTAGGCATACTTACTGTGCAGATAAAAGTCACTGCTGCTGAAGCTGAAGCAAATGCACTGGAGGCAGCTGCAGAACAAATTGATGATGATCACAAAGATCCAAGTATCCCAGTTAACACCCAAGACCCTCTACAACACACATGTGAATATGTTTCAAATCACTCTGTGACACCTGATTGCAGACTTAGGCCCATGCCAGTATTAGAATCAGTGTCTGACTACAATCTAAGGCTTCAAACCCCAGTGCCAGTAACAAGTGGTGGCCACACACAGAATCACACTCTCACTACCAACAATGTTAATGCTATTCCTCCCCACTCCAACTATGTGTCTCCACCCTTGCAAATTAACCAGCACAGTAGGTCTAGAAACAGCCTCAATGAACATGGCCGCCCCCTAGACAACCCCCCTGTTACTACACACTCACCCTCTCACCCTAACAACAGAGGAGTGGGAGATTTTGTCAGATACTTCGCTAGGAGAGAACTGGGGCCTCATGTATAAAGACTTGCGAGGATTTCATACTGAAACCTGGCATACACTCAAATCCAGAAAAGTCCATACGCACAAAAAAATCCAGATGTATAAAACTGAGCGTACGCCTGAATCCAAGTACACTTCCTTTATTCATCCCAATCAGCGAGGAATGGAGCGCATATGTGTGAGTACCTGACTCCTCCCTCTCCACGCCCACATTTAAATATGCAAATCAGCATAAACTGGGTCTGCAGGTGGGATTCCCTCTGGGATTCCCCTCTCTGCAGGATCAGATGATGACGTCAAGGTGGACACGAAGCGGAGGCCAAAACAGGCGGAAGGAGAAAAGAGACGAACTGAGACTGTTTGAGGAAAGAGTCGCCGATATAGTGACACTTTTCTTACAGGGCTGATCATCCCCAAGATAAATATATATTTAGTATTAGAGTAAGTCACACATTAGTTCATTCTGTGGGTCACACAATAGTCTGATCACAGCCAAACAAGATAAAGGTTCATGCGTAATCATGTCAGGATATCAAAGAGGAAATCAAAGACTTTGACTCATGTTTAATCACCCAAATTATTATTTTCCAACAATGAGACAGAAGACAGTCAGACCCAGTATCATCCTCCTGTCACAGAGGCTTCTGCTGACTCCCTGGCATTAGCTAGTCCACTGGTCCAACAGTCCGCTGCTGATGCCCATCTGACCGACATGGGTCTGTACTGACCCGAGTCACATTAGGACATCGAGAGGACAATTGGCGGAGTCAATGAGCGACTGGACCGACTAATAAATGTTCTCACAGACATTAACACTATATTTATCAACCAATGAATTTTGTGTCCTTGTCTCTTTATATGGTTGTTGCTGAATGTCCTCCCGGGCAGGATTGGCATTGATGGATACAGGGTTGGTCTGGTTCTGGTTGGTCTGGTTGGTCTGGTTGGTTCTGGTGGTGGATGTGCTGCTCTGACAGTAGGATGACATGCCGGTGTGTTCATTGTTCATCTGTGTGTCTCCGATGTGCCCATCAATCGGAGGAATGACCTTTTTCACATTATTAACAGTTTTTCAGTGTCACCTCTAAGTGTCGCCAAAGGTTTCAAAGCACTAGAAACGTGCGTACGCCAGCTATGGAGTTGGCGTGAAGGACCGCACATTTCCACGGTCATTTCACTCTTTATACATCTGAACGTGAGCGTGGAAAAGGGCGTACGCCAGGTTTTTGTGCTCACGCACGCTTTATACATGAGGCCCCTGGTCTCTACGGGTCTGACTGTATTTAGCGATAGGCCAGAAGATTTTCGAGCATGGCGCTCATCATTTGAGAATGCAGTGATGGACCTTGATATGTCTTCTACAGAGGAGACTGATCTCTTAGTAAAGTGGCTTGGGCCTAACTCTTCCGAACATGCTAAACACATCTGAGCAGTCAACATCACACAACCCACTAACGGATTAAGACTCATCTGGGAGCAGCTAGAGCAATGCTATGGGTCTGCTGAAATTACTGAAGATGCTTTATTCAAAAGACTAGATGCTTTTCCTAAAATCACCTGTAGAGACTACGGCAAACTCAGAGAGCTAGGCGACTTACTCACAGAGCTTCTATGTGCAAAATCTGGTGGAGATTTGCCTGGCCTAATGTTTTTAGACACAGCACGGGATGTGAACCCTGTCGTTCAGAAGCTTCCTCACAGTCTCCAGGAAAGATGGCTAAGTATTGGCTCTCAATACAAACAACAGAAAAGAGTTTCATTCCCCCCGTTTGCCTATTTTGTGGATTTTGTTTGTCGTGAAGCTCAGACAAGAAACGACCCAAGTTTTGACCTCAGTGTATCTGCTGCAGCAGCCATAAAACCAGACAGACGTGCATTCAAACAGAATAATCAACAAACAGCCGTCTCTGTGCATAAAACAGATCTGACTAAAACTGATTCTTTTCACACTACCTCACCTCAGGAAGGGCCAAACAATGAGAAATGGTGTCCCCTACACAAAAAGTCCCACCCCTTGACAAAGTGCCGTGCTTTCAGAGCAAAACCCCTGGAGGAACGCAAAGTCTTTATTAAAGAAAACGGTATCTGCTTCAAATGCTGTTTATCTTCAGCGCACTTGGCAAAGCAATGTGAGGCTGCTGTGCAATGCTCAGAGTGCAAAAGCAAAAGCCACAACTCAGCCCTTCATCCAGGCCCCGCTACACGGCCCTACGAACAGCCTGCTACAGATGACGGCGGGGAGAGAGAGCATCAACAGCCAGCATCGGTCTCATCCAGCTACACTAATGTTTGCGGTGAGGGTCAAGCGAGGGAAGTCCTGTTCAAAGATCTGCCTAGTGAAAGATTTTCCCAGCAGTCAGAGAGAGAAGGCAGTCAAAGCCTACACAATCCTCGATGACCAAAGCAATAGGTCACTTGCCCGCTCGGACTTCTTCAGTCTATTTAACATAAAGGGTCCAAGCTCACCTTACTCCTTGAATACATGGTCTGGGATGGTCTGTACATCTCGGAGAAGAGCCAGTGGATACCAGGTCGAATCTATAGATGGCAAGGTATGTCTGGATTTACCAGCTTTGATAGAGTGCGATGCTATTCCTAACAACCGCTCAGAAATATCAACTCCGGAAGCCGCTTCTCATCATGCACACCTTTGAGCCATCAGCCACCAGATCCCTGCACCGGACCCTCATGCTCCAATAATGCTCCTTTTCGGCTGAGACATCATAAGAGTCCACAAAGTTAGAGAGCAGATAAATGGCCCTCACGATTCCCCATACGCCCAACGTCTGGACTTAGGGTGGGTCATCATTGGGACTGTTTGCCTGGGAGGTCTGCACACTCCTACCACCGTGAATGCTCTTTACGCAAACACACTGGAGAGTGGATGCCCCAGCCTCTTCCAGCCCTGTCCTAACCGCTTCACAGTCAAAGAGGACTACAATGGCATGCAGCCTTCAGAGACCTTTGAGCCTCTAATATACAATACAGACGGCCTAGGACATTCTGTTTTCCAAAGAACACACAAGGACGAGTCAGTTGCTCCTTCGTTTGAAGACAAGGCTTTCTTGAGCCTCATGGATCAATAATTCTGTAAGGATGAATCTAACAGCTGGGTAGCACCTCTTCTGTTCAAAGCTCAAAGGCACCGCTTACCAAACAACTGGGCCCAAGCGCTGAATCGCCTCTTGTCACTCAAACGCAACCTAGAACGGAAACCAGAGATGAAGGACCATTTCCTGTCATTTATGGCTAAGATTTTTGAGAACGGTCATGCAGAGCTGGCACCAGCTCTTTCAAAGGAAGAAGAACGGTGGTATCTTCCTATCTTTGGCATGTATCATCCCAGGAAACCTGGACAGATTCGTGTTGTTTTCAACTCGAGTGCTCAGCATGATGCCATGTCCTTGAATAACGTCCTGATGACCGGGCCTGATCTCAACAACCTGCTGATGGGTGTCCTCATTCGATTTTGGAAAGAGCCTGTGGCTATCACAGCCGACATTCAGCAAATGTTCCACTGTTTTCTTGTGAAAACAGAGCACAGGAACTTCCTGCATTTTTTGTGGTTCAAAAACAATGATTTCAGCAGAGAAGTAACAGATTACAGAATGAGAGTGCACGTGTTTGGGAACAGCCCCTCACCTGCCATCACCATATACGGCCTCAGACAAGCTGCTCAAGAGGGTGAGTCTGAATGTGGCCCAGATGTCTGTCAATTTGTGCAGAGAGATTTCTATGTGGACGGTGGCTTAAAGTCACTACCTACCACAGACGCTGCAATTAGTCTACTCAAAGCCACTCAACACATGCTCGCACTCTCAAACCTCAGACTACACAAAATCGCTTCTAATAGCCCAGAGGTCATGAATGCCTTTCCCCCTGAAGACCATGCTGTTGGTCTCAAAGACCTAGACCTAGGTGTTGACGATCCACCTGTGCAGCGTAGCCTTGGCTTACAGTGGGACCTGAAGACAGACACCTTTATCTTCCAGGTTCCACATAAAAATAAACCTTTCACCTGCAGGGGCCTCCTGTCTACTGTAAACAGTCTTTACGACCTCCTAGGCTTTGCTGCACCAGTAATAATACAAGGCAAGGCGTTGATGCGGGGGCTCACAGCAAGCACCACAGATTGGAACACCCCTCTAGCACAGGAGAAAGCAGGAATATGGATCAGGTGGAGAGACTCTCTGAAAGATCTCAGTAGTGTCCAGATTCCCAGGATGTATACCCCCGTCTCTCCATTGAATGGTGTACGAAGAGTCCTCTACATTTTTTCAGACGCCTCTACTATGGCTATAGGGGCAGTAGCATACCTACAAGTTACAGACTGTAATGGAAAAAATCATACTGGGTTTGTGATGGGCAAGGCAAAACTGGCACCAAGACCTGAACATACAGTACCCAGGCTAGAGCTCTGTGCAGCTGTTCTCGCAGTTGAGCTTGCTGAACTCATTCAGTCATAAATTGACCTCCAGCTTCATGAGGCACTGTTTTATACAGACAGTAGAGTGGTCCTTGGCTATATCTATAACGAGACAAGAAGGTTCTACGTTTACGTTAATAACAGAGTTCAATGGATTCACAGGTCAACACAACCTAAGCAGTGGCGCTATGACCGCACTGACATTAACCCAACAGATCAAGCTACTAGAGCTATCCCTGCGTCTCACTTGAATGGTAGTGTATGGCTTACTGGGTCTAAGTTCTTATCCAATCCAGAAAGGAAATCCGACATGCCTGAAACAGACTGCTATGAGTTAGTTGACCCCTCCCTGGGTGCTGAAATACGTCCTCAAGTGTCAGCACTAAAGACCATCACCTCTGTGGGTAAGTTGAACAGTTGAAGAGGTTTGAACGGTTCTCATCCTGGAGGACTCTAACTCATGCCGTGGCCCAGCTTATTCATGTGGCACAGTCCTTTAAGAGCCCAAAGTCCAGAGGAACAAAATGCTGCTAAGGGTGGCATCTCTGTAGCAAAGCTTTGAGAGTTGAAAGACTTGAACTAGCTAAACGAGCCATATTATGCGCTGTGTAGCAGGAAGCATATGACCGAGACAGAAAACCTGACTAACGGAATGGAGGTTCCAAAAGACAGCCCTCTGAGGGCACTTGATCCTTTCATTGATGACAATGGCCTACTGAGGGTAGGGGGTCGTATCTCTGAGGCAAACTTACCTGCAGATGAAATGAATCCCTTCATCATTCCAGGCCACGCCCATGTCTCATCCCTGTTAATAAGCCATCACCATGAGCAGGTACAGCACCAAGGCTGCCTCTTCACTGAAGGAGCATTACGGATGGGAGGCTTATGGACAACTGGGGCAAAAAGGAAAATAAGCAGCTGCATCTACAAATGTGTCATCTGCCGCAAGTTGCGGGGCAACTTCCTAACTCAGAAAATGGCCAATTTGCCCAAAGACCGTCTCGCTATGCAACCACCTTTCTCTGAAGTAGGCCTTGATGTGTTTGGGTCCTGGTCCATACTCACACGTCGCACATGAAGTGGAAGCTCTGATAGCAAAAGATGTGCAGTAATGTTTTCCTGCATGAGCACGAAGGCTGTCCATATAGAAACAGTTGAAGCTCTTGACGATGAAGCTTCAAGCTTCATCAACGCCTTCAGAAGATTCACATCAATTAGGGGCCCCGTCAAAAAAATCAGATCAGATAGAGGCACCAATTTCATTGGGGCTTGCAAAGAACTGCAGATTCCTTCAAACATTGACTATGAGCAAGTTGACAGATACTAGGCAGAAAGGGGATGCAAGTGGACATTCAACCCACCCCACTCTTCTCATATGGGTGGGTGCTGGGAAAGGATGATAGGTCTGGCATGGAAAATTCTGGACTCAATGCTGTTGCAGACACATTTAAGGCTGACCCATGAGACCCTTACTACCCTCATGGCTGAAGTAGCAGCCATCATGAATGGACGCCCTCTGGCCTCTGTGTCAACTGACCCTTCAGACCCTGTCATACTTACCCCCTCAGCTCTCCTCACACAGAAGGTCAGAACTTTAACAGCACCAGCAGGTTCATTTGATGTGAAGGACCTGTACAAACGGCAGTGGCAAAGCCTTGCCAATGTGTTCTGGGATAACTGGAGGAAGCAGTATCTGTCTACCCTTCAAACATGCACCAAATGGCAAAGTAGCACATCAAATCTGGAGCTAGGCAATGTTGTGCTCCTCAAAGACTCTCAGGCCAAAAGAAACTGTTGGCCACTTGGACTGATAACTAAGGTTCACCCCAGCAAAGACGGGAAGGTGCGGTCTGTGGAAGTCAAGGTGATAAGAGAAGATGGGCCTAAACTATTCCTGAGGCCTGTTTCAGAACTTGTCTGTCTAGTGCTACCTGTGAACTCTGAATAAGTGAGAAACTTCTTTGCTAGATTAGCTTGTTTTGTGAGTTGTCCTACGCAACTGGTATTTAGAAATGCCAGACGGGGAGTGTTGTTTTCTGCAAAAGTTATTCTGCACGTTGTCTCCCCCTAGTGGTGAGAATGTCTTTATTACGTTAATTGAAGAGGACGTAATGTGCAGCTGTTTCATGATTTCTCTGCTTCTGTTCTTGATTCTGTTCCGTGTGCAGCATCTTCGGTATGTTTCTCATGATTACAAGTTTGATAAGACATTGAGTGATGTGCATTTTTGTTTTTATACAGAGGAGTGTGTACGGTTAAACGGGTTTTGGTCTGCTAGTGTTAGCTGCATTGAATTGTAGCCTTTGTTTAGCCGTTAGCTATTTAGAATGAGTAGTAAACTTACATGACACTGATGTAAGATGTATTTCTCCTTTTTTAGTTTTACCCTTTGTAATGATCACCTTTCTCTGTAATTTCTCTTTAAGAGCTCTTGGTTTCTATTATGACGCTACGCTAACGTGAGTACGTAACCTGGACAGTTCGAGGCCAGACCAGAGTTACTGTCGTTACCTTCTTTTGCGGCTGCTCATCAGTTTGGCCTCTTAATACATTTATTTCATGTTTTTTCTCAACCAAACTGTGCTTGTGCGACATGTGAAGAATGTCTGAGCTTCCCTGCAAACATTAAATGTGCAGTGTGACGGTGAAGAGCTGTTTCCAGTCTTATTTCTAACTTTTCTGACCCGTGGAGGCCTCCCTGGCCGCTACAAATGGCGCCCGAACCGTGTCTGTATTCCTGGCAACTCTGGATGAAAAAGTTTGTTCCGTGAGTTATCCTTCCTCTACCCTGTGTTGCTGCTTTTTTGTTGGACTTTGGATGTTTCGCCGGACTTCTGAGAGAGGGACGGACCGTTTGCCAGCCCAGCTACCCATCGGAGGTGCATCCTTTCACCTGCTACGGAGTGCCGAGGACGGTGTCAAGGTGCGACATAGCACGGAGCGACCGGAAGTCGACGCGTGTGCCGCCAAACAGCCCTTCACAATAAAGGAATCCAGCCGGAAGTAGCAGTCGAGGACGCCGTTCTGCATGGACTTTGATGCGTTTTTGGCAAGGAAAAGTGAAAGAGGTAAAAGAAGATTCTAATGACTAATGAAGGAGGAATAAAAACGTAAGACTGTGTAAAAAAAAAAAAAAAAAAAAAAAAGACTACTGTTTTGAATGTTTCGATGTTTGGGTAGCATGTTTCTTATGGAGTGTGGTATTTAAGCCTCTGATATTGCTACTATTATCAGTTTCTGTACCTATTTCATTGTTTTTTTAATTTTTTTATTTAGCTTGCAGTATATTCAGGGTTTAAAATGGCTAATCAAGACTCATATTTCATTGAAATGGAGGCTGGTAGTGCTTGTAGTGAGGCAGCAGGACCTAACAGTCTTGTTATAGACCACCTTGCTGAGCAGGTTGATCAACTGCGGGTTCAGGTAGCTACTTTACAGACAGGTTTAAACCAGTCACTTCAGATACAAAGTGCATTACTGCAGCGTTTTGAAAACAAGACACAACCAGTAACTTTAACCAACACTGCACCTTCTTTTCTTGCCTCCACCCCAACACCACAACTAGCTTTCCGCCAAAGTCAGTCTCACCAAATGTCACTGTACCCAAATGTCAGCACGTTCATTCATCATCCAAGGATGATGCCTGAGAAGTTTAATGCAGATGGCAGTGTTCAGCCCGATGACTGGCTCCAGTCTGTGTTTATTTACAAGACCGCAGGTGGACTATCTGATGACCAGCTTTTCCTAGAGCTGCCAAAACTGCTTGATAAGGAACCAAAAAAGTGGTTTTCAGCCATGCAGCCTCACTTGTCTTCTTGGGAACAGTTTACTGAACTGTTCCGCCTGGCTTTCTTGCCTGTTGACAATCAGGAAATGATCTGGCGTGGCATTTTGGATAGGGTCCAGGGTCAGGATGAGCCTCTTCCCACCTTTGTTACTCACTTGGTGGGTGAGTTTAAAAGACTGAAAAATCCACCTTCTGAAGCTGACCAGGTTGAGATAATACGCCGCCATGTGTCTGATCGTTATAAACTTGCACTTTATGGTTGTACCCTGACATCCGTTGCAGATCTCTTATTGAAAGCTCATGAGCTACACTCAGTATTAGGCCCAGTGTCCCCTGTAGGGCGGTTTTCTGCCCCACCTTTTCCCCCACACTGGCGCCAAAACCTTCGCTGTTTTAAATGTTCAGCCCCTGGTGTCACAACTAGAAACTGCCAGAACTGCGCAGAGAGACAATGCTACAGGGAGAAAGCTCAGGAGGGGCTTGATGCTGGTTTAGTGGATAGAGCCACAGAGACAGTTGAAAGGGGCATGAGACAAGATTCAGGGTCCCGCCCATGTACTTACCAAAGAAATAAACGTGATCTGAACAACCAGGCTAGCACAGCTGACAAGCATCCCCCTGACATTCCTCCAATGGTCAAGCTAATGCAACGCAGTCAGAGAAAACCAGTTACCTGTGAGGTGGTAGTCAGGGATGTTCATCTGGTGGCGGTTGTGGACACAGGAGCCTCCTTGTCAGCTGTTCACTCCTCTACTCTTCTTGACTGTGAAATTAGATGTAATGAAGTGATGCCATACAGCTTCAGTGACCTTGAGCTTGCTGACTCAACAAGCTGTACCCCAACGGGTACTGTTTCCCTTTCATTCCAGATGTTGGGGCAAACATTTACTCATCCATTTGCTGTGATTCCTAACCTCTCATGCCCGCTTCTGCTTGCTACTGACTTCATGATTCCCGCTGATGTTCACATTCACCCAGCTTCAAATGGAGTGTGGTTAGGAGGAAATTTTTCACCTACCCCTGATCTTTGCTGTGGTGTCGAAGAGGAACTAGAGGGTCACATCACATGCATGCGGATGAAAGACTCTATGATTGACTTTCGTTGAAAGGTGGACGACGCTGCCTTGTCAGACAATGAAAAGGATCACCTGGTGCAGGAGCTGGACAGCTTCTCTCACCTCTTCGATGGACGGCTGGGCCGGACATCTCTTGTGGAGCACAGTGTTGACACGGGGAGTGCTAAACCGGTCTGTCTACCCCCCTACCGTGCCTCTCCAAAGAAAAGAAAGATCATAGAGGAACAAATTGAGGAGATGTTGAAACGTGATATCATCGAACCAGCTTCAGGACCATGGGCATCACCGGTGGTGATTGTGGAGGCACCAGCTAAGGACCCGCGATTTTGTATTGACTTTCGCAAGGTCAATAAGGTCACTACCAAAGATTCTTACCCCCTCCCAAGGGTGGATGATTCACTGGACTTTCTGGCTCGTGGCAGGTATATTTCAACTCTGGACTTAGCACGGGGGTACTGGCAAGTCTCCATGGCTCCTGAGTCCCGCCCCAAGACAGCTTTTATTACCCATAAAGGCTTATATCAGTTCAAGGTCATGCCTTTTGGCCTTTCAAATGCACCGGCCACCTTTCAAAGACTCATGAATACAGTGCTGGCGGGCCTGATTTATGACTGTTGTGTTGTTTACCTGGACGTCATTGTTGTTGCCTCACCAACCTTTGAACAACATTTGAAAGACATCAGGAAGGTGCTCGCTTGCTTGTCAGATGCAGCACTCTCCCTCAAACTGGAAAAGTGCCACTTCTGTCAACCATCTCTGCGCTACCTGGGATACGTGGTTACTCCTGAGGGTCTGAGCCCAGATGAGAGCAAACTCACTGCCATTAAGAACTTCCCCCCGCCCTCTTCTGTCAAGCAGGTTAAGCAGTTCTTAGGGATGACAGGGTATTACAGACGTTTTGTGTCTGGATACTCTAAGATCGCAGAGCCCCTGATCTCTCTTACCAGAGAAGGTACCCCTTTTGTTTGGACTGACGACTGTCAAAAAGCTCTGGACCTCCTAAAGTCAAATATGTGCTCTGCCCCGATCTTGGTTCTCCCTGACTTTGAGAGAGAGTTTGCTGTCCACACTGATGCATGTGATATTGGCCTGGGAGCAGCATTAGTTCAGTGTGACAATGAAGGCAGGGAGAGAGCTGTCGCTTATGCGAGCCGCACTCTGCACAAGTCGGAGCGAACCTACTCAACATCTGAAAAGGAGTGCTTGGGAGTGATTTGGGCACTGGAACACTTCCGCCCTAACTTGGAAGGCTCTCACGTAAAGGTTGTTACTGACCACAACAGCTTGAGGTGGCTGATGTCACGTCCATCCCCTTCTGGCCGGCTGGCCCGTTGGTGTCTCAGGTTACAGGATTTTGATTTTGAGATTATACACAAACCAGGTGTTGCTAACTCTGTTCCGGATGCACTGTCTCGAAACCCAACTTTGTCAGATGGACCTGTGGATCTGCTTCCACCTTATGCCACTGTTGGGTCTCTCAATATTCGTCGCCAGCCCCTTTTGATCTTGGATGACAAAGAACATTTGCGCTCCCTACAGGATGCGGATGAAGTTATCTGTGCTCTGCGCAGAGAGCTGGAAGATGATTCATGTGTGGACTCCTCTGGTTTTCTGTATTTACAACAACCTGGTCTACTTCAGAGATCCAAAATCTTCTTGTCACCTTCACCCATACAATGATCTTCGCTTTTACGTCCCTTCCTCACTTCGCAACACTCTCCTGCAATACTTTCATGACCACCCAACAGCAGGGCACTTGGGGGTTGCTAAGACACTTGGCCGTCTGCAGAAGAGGGTTTATTGGCCAGGAATGAGGGGGGAGGTGAAGAAGTATGTTCTCTCCTGTGTGACATGCCAGCTGACAAAACCTACCAATCTCAAACCTGCTGGTTACATGCAGCCAGTCATTGTCTCCTACCCCTGGGAGTTTGTGGGTGTAGACTTTGTTTGCCCCCTGCCGAGATCTACACGCGGGAATGAATACATCCTCATTTTTATTGACTATTTTATGAAGTGGGTGGAGATCTGCCCTGTCCGTGAAGCTACGGCTGCGGTAGCTGCAAGGAAGTTTGTCTCTGAAGTCTTTGCGAGGCACGGTGCCCCAAAGTACCTGGTATCTGACGGGGGTGTGCAGTTTGTCAGTGACTTCTTTGAGGCAGTTCTGGCATCGTTGGGTTCTGTCCATCGGCTGACCACTGCTTATCATCCCCAGTCGAACTTAACTGAAAGGGTCAACCGCACGATTAAAACTGCCATCAGGGCTTACGTGGGATCCAAGCATCGAGAGTGGGATCTCTATCTGCTGCACATCTCCTTTGCCCTTCGGACAGCCCCCCATCAGAGCACTGGAGAGTCCCCTGCTTTTCTTCTTTATGGCAGAGACCTCAACACTCCTTTGGATTTGTGGATTCAGCCGGATGCTGTTTGCGCTCCAGAGTCTATGGACAACTACAAGTCTGAGTTGACCTCTACATTAAAGGCTGCCTATGACCATGTGCGGGAAGCCATGGCCTCCAGTCATGACACTCAGAAAAAGCACTATGACAAGAAACGTCGCCATGCTACATTCAAGGTCGGTGACCTTGTGAGGCTAAAGTCTCATCCAAGATCTAGTGCAGCTGCTGGCTTTGCTGCTAAGCTGGCGCCAGTGTTCAAGGGCCCGTATAGGGTTGTTCAAGTGTTGTCGGATTTGGACTATCGACTGGTGGACATCTTTTCAGGGGAAGATGTCGGTGTGCATCACGTCAGCAACTTGCTTCCGTTCAAAACGTGGGACAATGGTGCTGAAGCTCCACGCACTATTCCACACTGTGTGACGGATGTTGACCCAACCACCACTGAGCCGGGGGAGGCTGAAGACTTGAAGGAGTATGGGTTTGATTTCCTCTTCGGTGACCCTGATAATTCCCCTGGGGATTCAGTGACTTTGCCTTTTGAACATTCACACCCAGTACCTCACTCTCACACCCCACGCTACTTCCTTCGCCCTAGACACAAGCCTTAAGTCGTTTAGGGTTGGTGGGTCTTTAGCTAGACCTACTCTTTTGTTGGCCAAGGCCTCAGGGTCTAGTTTTTCTATTTGTTCAGAGTAAAAAAAAAAAAAAAAAAAAAAAAGTTGGTATACGATAACGTACCAGGGTGTTCTGATTCTTGAAGGTTATGTGTTTGCCTTATTGTTTAATCACGGTTTTTGTGATGTTCATTTGTTATTCATGTTATTCTCTGTGAGAAGAGAAAAAAAAGGGGATAGACTGTCTATGCATAGTAACCTGTAGGATGTGATGCATTTGATGTACATGTCATTTTCTTGTTAATCTGATGCTTGTCTACAGTGTGACAGAGGAAATGGACATTTTCATTTTGTGGCCCGAGGACGTCCCATGTTTTAAGGGGGGGGGATATGTAATGATCGCCTTTCTCTGTAATGTCTCTTTAAGAGCTCTTGGTTTCTATTATGACGCTACGCTAACGTGAGTACGTAACCTGGACAGTTCGAGGCCAGACCAGAGTTACTGTCGTTACCTTCTTTTGCAGCTATTCATCAGTTTGGCCTCTTAATACATTTATTTCATGTTTTTCCTCAACCAAACTGTGCTTGTGCGACATGTGAAGAATGTCTGAGCTTCCCTGCAAACATTAAATGTGCAGTGTGACGGTGAAGAGCTGTTTCCAGTCTTATTTCTAACTTTTCTGACCCGTGGAGGCCTCCCTGGCCGCTACACCTTTCTGACAATAAAACAACAGTCCGAACCTCTGAACCTACGTCTTGTTGATTGGGAAGGAGTTTAGCTGCCTGTTGAATCACACACTGTGTGACAGAGGACAGAACAGTAGTATTATTTATATACATCTAACAAAGACTGCTCCTATAAACAATTCTCATTCTAGCTTAGTCTGTCGGCCTAACTATTGATTATTAACTGGGGTGATGTTAAATCATGGTTATGAAATCTGACTTGTTTTTATGGTCTTGGTCTCGATTCGGTCTCAACCCCTGAAAGACTCAGTCTTGACTTGGGCTTGCTTCCTCAAAGACTCAGTCTTGCCTCGGTCTCGACATAGGCACTCTTGTCCCCATCAATACCATGTATATTCAGTACTATATGTGGATTTCCATTTTCTGACTGTTTGATCCAAATAAAAGCAACTGCAGACAGTTATGAAATAATGCTATTCTCACCTGACTGCTGCTTAATTTCCCCGGCATGATGAAACCATTTATAAAATCACTGCAATATTTGATTATGGGTTCACCTAAAGTTGACCAATGTGTGTTCACTTGCCACTGTAGGAACCCTTGTTACATAGCTCCCAAAACAAACCACATCTAACTGTTGCATGTCTACACCACAAGGCCCTGAAAATTAGTCCATCTATCTCTCTTTGGAAGTTATTTCACAGCAACTTTCCTGGGTGCTGCATAAGAGGCACTGGCATGAAATATATTATGAAGTGGATATTCTAATAAACATAATTAGAGCTGATACGAATAATTGATTAATCAACTGGAATCAATTATTTGATTACAATTTTCCTGAACTGAAGCTCCATTTCCTTAATTTTGTTACTGCTAAACATTGGTTCCAGTGCTGTACTTCACACTGGTGCTTATTGTGATGCACATGACGCCAGGATCAACACAAACAACATGGAGTGAAGCTCAGTAGAGACGAAGACAAAAAAGGCAGAAAATGTCTATATGTAGGGATGCACCGATACCACCTTTTTCCAGACTGAGTACAAGTACAAGTACTTACATTTGATTACTTGCCGATACAGAGTACCGATATGAGTACTTAATAATAGCATTAGAGTTCTTAGTCACTTTTGAAAGTGTGCTTTATTAGGGGGCCAAGCCCGCGGGGACTGGGGGACGCGTATGCCAGCATACGCGTTCCACAGTTCCAGCGGTGCTGTGGAACCCTATTGTTTTTGTACGGATTTTTATTATTATTCATCATCATTATTTTTATTCTTCCGTTGATAAAACTGTTACTGCAGCCAAAACCGTACATGGTACAGCGGTGCAATTTGGAGGGTTGGTCCAGACCCCTGCAGGGACCTCAGACGCAAAAATGCGCATATATTCACCAGCAGGGGGCGCTATAATCAAGGATAATGCGTTTTGGTCTATAACTCCCACACCGTATGTCGCACATTCAAAAACCTTATATCGTCAGATTCCCTGAATAGTAATGAATCAAGTGAGCTAGGCCACGCCCATTTCCGCCATGACTTTTTCCCCCACAAAATCGCAAAAATTGAAAAACTTACTTTTTCGAACTCCAACTTGGGAGTTTGTCCAATCTGCGTGAATTTTGGCACATACAGTCTTCTCATGGACTTGATCTAAACTTATCACAAGAATTTTGTTCAGTCGAAAAATGTGCAAATTATAAACAAACAAATTTCAGTAGCTAGCTAAAAAAATGCTAAGTGTTACATATCTCGGTCAAAGTAAATGCTATCAACACCAGATCTTAGATCCTTGGTTCTCATGTGACTGTGAGGGTATGAGCCAAATTTGGTGAATGTTGGCAACTAGGGGGCGCTGCAAATGTGGAAAATTTATATCTCTTAAATGGCTGCACCAATTTCTACGAAATTTGGTGGGTATGATGGAGGGCCCTTCTTGAGGCAATATCTTGAAGGTGGGTGTGGCTGAACAATGTGGGCGTGGCTTATTACAAGTTAAACAACAAACATTTCCTACAGCTGAACTGTTCTGCTGAGGGCTGTGAAATTTCTATGGACCCTATAGAATAGGACACAGATCTACCAGAGCAAAAACTGTGGATGTGCGCCACTAGGTGGCGCTATAACGGACAAATATACGTTTTTGCCTATAACTTCCAAATTTTGAATGACACATTCATAAACTTTACATCTTTGTATTCCTTGGATAGAGATGAGTCTTTTGACATAGGCCACACCCACTTCCACTGCAAATTTTTCTTTCTAAGTTGCTAGATATCGAAAACATACTTTTTCGAACTCCTACTAGGGTTTAAGCCCGTTGGCTTCAAACTTTGCACAGACAATCTCCAGAGGCTTCTGATCTAAAGTTGTCACAATCAGCTTGCTGCTGTAAAAAATGTGCTAATTATGAACGAACAAATTTTTTTTGCTAGCGAAAAAAACACATATTCTTGCATATCTTTGTCAAAGTATATGCTATCAACATCAAACTTAATATACTTGTTTTAGAGGTCAGCCAGATGGTCTGTACCAAATTTGGTGCAAATCGGACAATAGGGGGCGCTATAAAAAGAGAAACACCAAGTCACAAAAAAGTTGGTCCGATTCACAAAAAAATTTGGTGAGCATGATGGGGGGTCACTCCTGAGACCAGCTGTAAAGTTTGGTAATGATTGGTCAATGTGGGTGTAATTTATTACAACAAATCCCAGTCCCACACATTCCTCCTTTTGCATTCCTAATGCACTGGTCCCATTCCAGTGAATGCAGGGAATCCGGCTCCAGCTGTTCCTGCAGCCTAAAGCGTACATGGTAGAGCACTGACATTTGGAGGGTTGGTCCAGACCCCTGCACGGAACTGAGACGCAAACAATTATATATGTCCACCAGCAGGGGGCCATAGAACCAAGGCATATGCATTTTTGTCTATAACTCCCGCACCGTGTATCGCACATTAAAAAACCTCATATCCTCAGATTCCCTGAAAAGGGTTGAATCATGTAGGCATGGTTAGGCAGATTTGGGGGATGACTTTTTCCGGCAAAATTGCGAAAACTGGAAAACCTACTTTTTAAAACTTCTACTTGGGATTTTTTCCGATCTGCGTGAATCTTGGCATGTACGCTCTTCTCATAGAAATGATACTAAGTTATCAAAAGGATTTTGTTTGGTCAAAAAATGTGAAAATTATTGATGAATAAATTTTTGTGTAGCTAGCTTAAAAAATGTTAACTATTACATATCTCGGAAAAATTAAATGCTATCAACACCAAATAGTAGGTACTTGGTTTACATGTCACTGTGAGGGTAAGAGCCGAATTTGATGAATGTTAGCCTCTATTGGGCGCTGCAAATATGTGAAATTTTTATCTTTGAAACACCTTTACAGATTTCTGTGAAATTTGGTGAGTATGATGTGGGGTCACTCCTGAGACCAGCTGTAAAGTTTAGTAATGATTGGTCAACGTGAGTGTAATCTATTCCAACTAATCCCAGTTGCACACATTCCTCCTTCCACTCTACTGGTGCATTTGTCCCATTCCAGTGAATACAGCGGCTCAGACGGTGGAATACTAACTCCAACTGTAAACCCTTATGAATGGGGCCCAGCCTCCACCAGCTCAGTCCCAGACCCACGTCCTTCAGGGCCGACTTCCGTGGGCTCTGTGGGGCCTGGGGTCCGAGTGGGCGGGGAGGCTTGGCCCCCGTTCATAACTGCTCGCAGTTCTAGTTGTCATTGTCATTAGTCTGATTGTAACAAAGTGCTGCTACTGACATTTAATATATTGGAATGAGCATTTCTCAATCAATCCACCAGAGGGTGCTGCTCCTAATTAACCATAGTGGCCAAATACCACGTAGAAGAGTAATGTTTTCTGAGAAGATGAAGAAAGTCGTTGACAACAAACCTGGCAACGATAGAGGTAGTAATATTATTGTGGATACTAATGTTGATATTGTTGAGGGTAGTTGGCATAAATATGTCAGTAGTTTTTCACTGATTTATACAGTCGCTCTTTGAAAAGATCCACTACTACCATAGTTCCCGGTGGTACTGCTTCTCTGTGCACACAGAGGCTTATATGATGATCTTTATATAGCTCCGGAAAACAGACAGAATTATGTGTGGAATGTATGCAGAGGACAGACAATATGTTCCGTCCGTATTCTGTCTGTGTTTTTATCATAACTTGCAGTCACTGTTACTTTTGTCATCGCCGTTTATTTTGAAAAATCTACACACTGCTGTCGTTACTCCTCCACCATGTACTGGCTGACTGTGAACGTCACGCTGGCGTGAAGTGGTTTTGGTGTGGTTGTATCGGAGCACTTTTATGAGTACAAGTAGACTTACATGCGCTCAGTATCAGACTGATAACATCCCTGTCTATATATTCACTCTTCTTCATTGGAACCATCATTTACTTCTTTAAACTTTTAAGTTTTCACGCAAACATTAAAAACATTTGTCAGTTATATGTTAGTTCCATCTTAAGTATTTAGTAAGTTGGATCCAAATGTGTTGAAGACTGCAGTTGTTTGCAGATGTCATTTAACTTGTTTGTTGATGTTTAATTCTGTTGTTATTATTTCTATAGATGTTTTTATATAAATCCTTTTACTTTTATACTTTTTGTAGAATAAAGTGACAGTCTTTTAATTGGGAAGCAATAATACAGCAATATTCTCAGCAGACAGCAGTGCTGTCTCAAAGGCAAGTGAAGCACTATATTAGGTTTATGTTTTACTCTTTTTTATACAATTTTAATCAGACAGGGCAATAAAGTAGGTGTTTAGGGTTAGGTCAACCACACCTGCACCTTTAAAGCTTATTACTTAAATATTTTATTTGAATACCTATCGAACCAGACTTCAATTGCATGCCCGTGCAACATAATTTTTTCCGTGGTCAAAACTCTTGTTCAAGTGGTCTTTAGTTGGATTAAGACATTGCAATGGCCATGGCAAAATGTTTGCTTTGTAGACCAAGCTTAAGCTATTGTCTCTTTGTTGTCAGTAATTGTCCTGCTCAAATGTAGATTTCTGTTCAAGTTTTAGTTTCGTGATACCATCAAATGATGTTTCAAAAATTCACATAATGCTATTTTTTACCTCCGCCAAGGAGGTTATGTTTTTGTCGGTGTTGGTTTGTCTGTCTGTCTGTCTGTCTGTTTGTGTGCAAGATAACTCAAAAAGTTATGGACGGATTTGGATAAAAATTTTAGGAAATGTTGATAGTGGCACAAGGAACAAATGATTACTGATCTGCCTTGGTGGAGGTCTACACTGTCTTTTCTAGAAAAGCACTCGGAGAGCGGGCCCCTGTGGCACCCCCCCTCCCCCCTCCCCGAAACCCCGATCACCACCAAAATGTAATCATTTGTTCCTTGTGCCAGTATCAACATTTCTTGAAAATTTCATCCAAATCCAGGGTACTGATCTGCTTTGGCGGAGGTCTGCACTCTCTGAGTTCTTCTAGTTTCATGATGCATTTGTTTTCTTAAGCACAGAATTGACATTGCAATAAAACAATGATGCAGAATTTACACCAGCTAAAAGTTAACTTGGTGATGACTTCTGAACTCTCTCTGCAAGTGATTTTCTCCCTGTACTGATCAGAACATCTCCTTTCTGCTGTGACACTGCATTCTTCTTATTGCTGATTGGGTTAAAAGATATGCAGCTGTTCATTTTTCTTCTGTTTCTGCTAACTCTGTGCTGCAGATTATGGTGCTGACCAGATGGGATGTACAGTTCGCTCAATAAATCTGAACACTTTATGTTAAGAGTCAGTGGAAGCATCTGGTGCTACGAACAGCAGAACCCATTAGCTCTAAAAAAAAAAAAAAAATGCAGCAATATCACGTAGCAGCAATGTTGGAAATGATTTAATTATCAAACTGCTGCTGTAGGTTGGTCTCTTTTTCACTTTGCTCTGATCTTTTATAGTTTTCTCAGTTATTTTCAACTTTTCTACTGATTCCACTGGTCTACAAGGAAAATGCTTCCAGAATAAAAGTAATGAAATTTTACCTCATGAGAGTCACTGATAAAGAAAAATCAAGTCAAAAATGCTGGTTGGCTGAACTTTCCAAGATACAGCCTTGGGTCAAAATGTGAAACTCAAGAATTAACGAGAGAATGGGTTTGACTCAAAAGGAATATTTGTCTCAGAGCTACAAGATCTACTTCAAAACACTGTCTGCACATTAGAATACATTCATTTTACAGGTTCTATTTAGTGGAAGATTTCTAAAACTATTGTATAAATGTACATAAACCAATATATATGTGTAATAACACTTAATCATATACCTTGAAAACATCAGCAAACAGGCACTTTTGTCATTTATTTTCCAAATAATCTTATTAAAATATGTAACATTTAGCACATTTAATGTCTGAAGCAAATCATTTCTAAAAAATTGTAGACCAGTGTTTACTGGTGGTTTCAGAGAATTGGATATATCAATCAATCAATCAATCAATCAAATTTTATTTATGCATCGCCAAATCATAACAAAAGTTATCTCATGACGCTTTACATATCGAGTTGGTCGAAACCAGACTCTAAGCCAATTTACAGAAACTCAACAGAATCCTCCAGGAGCAAACACTTGTGACTGGTGACAGTGGCGAGGAAAAACTTCCTTTTAACAGGCAGAAACCTCAAGCAGTGCCAGACTCCTGGAGGATGGCTGTCTGCCTTGATATACCCACTGTGATGCCACACATTGGTTTGTGGACTGAACTTTTGATGCCACATCACTATTTTTGTTATTAGGAGTCAGAAGTGATCAGATTTGGACAAAAGGGGGAAGCTGATATTATGTTTATTTAATGACAAATGCAATGTAGATAGTTGTCTGTAGTCTTACACTAACAAGAACATGTAAGGATTCTGTCACATGGATTTTTCAGCAAATTCAATTACATTAGTTAATGTTCTCATTAATGCAGTCTTCGTAAAATGCAATATATGTACACAGTTAAATAACTTAGACAAAACACAGTTTTGTAAAGACATAAAATCTTTTTTCTCATAATGGATGTATAAGATTGTCAACCCATAAAGACCCAAACATCCGCTGCCAGCAAAAACCACTGATTGATCTATAATGTTTAATACCTGTTGATCCACTAATTCTATCAATACATGTAAATAACTGGAGTAAAATGCAGTTTGTCATCGTTTCATGGTCATCAAAAATGACCCATCTGGATGTTCAGAGGCTCCATAGTGAACATGGAAACAACGTCATCTTCTACAACATTGACCAGTAAAAACCCATGGAGTTTGACAAATGTCAGTGGATGGAGACTCTTGTTTTACGTTCAGTTAATGATATACATTTTACGGAAAAATTAACTTTTTCTTCAGTTTTCTCTGTTGTGGTATAATACCTACCTATAATAACCTGTGAATGTACCCAAGGCTTTTATGAACATCTACATGATCAGTAATGAAATTTGGGAAAATACATGATTTACACTGAAATATTCAAAATGCAGAGGATAATATTATAATAAATGGTGATAAATCACTTAGGAAAGACAAAAACATCGTTTGGAAGTTATGACAAAAATAACTGTGGGTCTTTAATGGTTAATCTCTCACAGCTCCAAATACCCATATGTGATGGCACATGTTTTATAAGTGAAACAATGCTTGCAGGCTGTAGTGAAATAAACTTGCACCAGAGTGAAGCCAAAAATGTAACTCATATTTCTAGTGAAGCTCTTGAGTGTAATATCTGCCTCAGGAGGATCACCTGAGCTGAACACTGAGGTACAAGGCCCCCTCCTGTTGGTCACTGAGGGAACATAACATCATCCACACGGACCCCCATCACAGTATACTGGAGAACCTCCACTAGTGTAAAATTAATCCATGTGGACATGTGGACTTTTTAATGCAGCAATCTGATCATGTCATCAGTGCTATAATGACATGTTTCCCAGACTCCTAAAACATCCATAAAAAAATATATGTCCTTGTACAATTACAGGGTGGGGAAGCAAAATTTACAATATTTTGAGGCAGGGGTTGAAAGACAGTGTATGACCAATTAGTTTATTGGAAGTCATGAGAATTTATTTGCCACAAGAAAATTTCCATAATAGAAAATGTTTTTATTCTATGTGTCCTCCTTCTTTCTCAATAACTGCCTTCACACGCTTCCTGAAACTTGCGCAAGTGTTCCTCAAATATTCGGGTGACAACTTCTCCCATTCTTCTTTAATAGTATCTTCAGGACTTTCTCCTAATAGTTTTGCTCATAGTCATTCTCTTCTTTCCATTATAAACAGTCTTTATGGACACTCCAACTATTTTTGAAATCTCCTTTGGTGTGACGAGTGCATTCAGCAAATCACACACTCTTTGACGTTTGCTTTCCTGATTACTCATATGGGCAAAAGTTTCTGAAAAGGTATGGATAATAGTGTTAGGTATGATTATGACATCAATATATGTTTGGTTTCAAAACAATTGACGTAGTGCCTGCTGAGAAAAAACAACTAAATTTTCATTGTAAATTTTGCTTCCCCACCCTGTATTTATCAGACTCCAGGTTGTCAGCAGATAATTTTAATTCCAATCCAAACATCCAGAAATTAACCTAAAAAACTACAAGGCCACCAAGTTATGAATTAATCACAAAAAAAGTCTTTATATGATATAAACGAGACATAGTTTTGTGCATAATACTGTTCTGATGAAAAGTGCTGAAAACCTACAGTTGATAGACTGCAATAATATGCCATTATTTTAATTTGGACGGAAAGAAATACTGTATCATTCCCAAATCTGAGCATTTGTAAAGTAGCCTGTAATAGCCATGTGTTTGACCTCTGACCTTATATGACTGTACTGGATAAAATGAGCTTACAATGTCAAAGACATGCACTTAATGCATCCTTATCCTCCTGAGAGCTCACTTCTACACATTAATACATTTTATTTTGGGTTTCCTGTGCCTTACACTTAGTTCATCTTAACTTTAACCTATTCTACTCATTAACAGACAGTTTTTGAACCATGAAACACGAGTGAAAGTGTATAAACAAGATCAGAAAATCACTGTAAAAATTAATCGGAAAAACAAAACTTTTAGATGTTATTGCTGAAACTTGGTCATCTTTGTGTATTAACATTTGTAGCTTGATATAACATGCAAATTTGACACTCTAAAAATTGTAAATAGCCAGAATGCCACTAGCTACTGTATGATGTTGAAAATGACGGTGAGTTGCAGAGAACAAGGCATATACCCTAATATGTACAATATTTGCAAACTAAACACATCTGATCATGCATCATTTTACAGACCAGTTCTGCAGACATTGTTGAGGTTTTACCCTTATTTTCTTGCCTGTGTTTTAGTTTTTTGCACAGTAATCTTCACACACTGATTAGTTATTACACTGGTAATGCATCTGTGTACAGACATATTAAGTCATTTTCCCCATATGAGGTCATCATTTTTTTTCTTCCAGAAAGGATTTCCTGGTCCTATCAAATCCTAGCCTTATTATCAAAGGAAAGCAGACAAGTTATACTTAAGTTTCCCACCTTTCAGACTTCTACTGTCAGTTTGCATTTAATTGTGTAGAAAAATGCTTTGAGAACACATGATTTACCTTTAATTCAGCATCAGTCTCAAGTGGCTTTTTTAAATAAATTTTCATATAACATTTTAAAAATAAAGTGAACTGGTTTTGACGGTTTCACTGTCAGTAAGATGAAAAAGATCCTGCCAAGCAGCCCATGTATGGCCACTGTTGTGTTTACATATAGTCCTGATGCTACAATAAAGGAAAATCAAATAGAAATACTGAAGTAAGTGAATTTATATATAGGGCTGTGTAGCACTTCCTCAAACAAATGAAAGTTAATGATTAACCTGAGCTCCAAATTTAATCAGGATGTATATATGACACATTTATTTGTCAACAAATATTGTACTATGGTGTGAACATACTCTGTATTGATTACTTAAGTCACATTTTCTGTAAATGGAGGGTCTTGGGTTGTACATTAACAGTGTTTTTTGTTTTTTTTTTTTTCAGGTAAATTTCATATGATAATTGAGTTCAGCAGCATTTCTGTCAATGTTCAGTGGATTTGTTTTTGTGTTTTTGTGTTTTTTTTTTGTTTTTTTGTTTTTTTTTAAGGCCGTATGCTTCCCTTCTTAACCCACACTTCTTCCTGATGACGTGAGACAGGCCTCTACTTTGACAATGTTTAAGTCCAGGCTGAAAACGACTCTGTTCAACTGTGCACATAACAACTGAAAGGGTTCTATCTGCACTCTTCTCTTTTACTTTGTTTTAATTGACTATTTTTTATGTTTTATTGATTATGTTTTAATTGTAATTGTGTGTTTTTAATCTCTCTCTTTTCCATTTCTGTGAAGCACTGTGTATTGCCCTGTGTATGAATTGTGCTATACAAATAAATCTGCCTTGCCTTGCCTTGCCCAAAGATCCAAAAATCCACCAGCAACCAAAAGCATCTACTGATGTAAAATGTTTAATACCTGTTGATCTACTAATCATATCAGAACATGTAAATAATTGGCGTAAAAGGCAGTTTGTCTTCTTTTCATGGTCATCAAATATGATCCATTTGGAAGTTCAGAGTCTCCATAGTGCACATGGACACACCGCCATTTTTCTATAACACTGATTCACCAGTAAAACCCATGGATTTTAATAAATAAGAGTGGGTGAAAACACTTGTTTTTTTACATTCAGTTATTGATATTTTCACTGAAAAAGTCACTTTTTCCTTCAGTTTTATTTGTTTTGATGTAAAAACCCTTGGATTTACTCTGAGCTTTAATGGACATCTACATGATCAGTGAATTAAACATTGGAAAACACCTGATTAATACTGAAAAATGCAAAATGCAGAGGATAATGTTATAATAAATGGTACTAAATCACTTAAAATAATCTGAAATAAAGACAAAAAAAAACTAATTTGGGAGCTGCCACAAAAGTAGCACTATAAGTTTTTATAGGTTAAAGTTAGATAACATTCATGATAAATGTCTGAGTTTCAAAGATGGGAATGGAAAAAAGAAATATTCAAATGTTCATGATGAATTAATAGAACCCTTCCATTTAATTCTGTGGATATTATTGCATTAGTTTTGTGAGATTTAACAGTAATCTGGTCATGGTGAGTATTTTCACTTGAATGTTTATCTGTGCATTAAATCTATTTCTCTGAGTGATCATGTCTAACAAATGAATGCATGAAACTATAATTTACTGTTAAGTAGGAGTCCAGATTTTGTAGACTGTATGGATTACTAATACTGTGAAAAGTAAAATGACTGAATATCATATATAACATTGATCCTTGAATGTTTCTTTAATTAAGGCTTTTAATACTTTCCTCAGTACAGTTGGCAACAAGTCTGTTGACACACCGATCATTTCCGTGAGAAGTGTCATATCTGTATTTGGTCTTTTGGTTCGTCTAGGACACCGGTTGTGGGTTTAAAATATTGGTTTCATGTTGCAATGTCTGAAATGGAAAATAAAATGCCAATCCATCGTAGAAAAAAACGCGCCGTGATAGATGTGGTTTGTGCATCCTTGAATAGTCAGAATGAACATCTTTACACTAAACCACATTTATAGAATGTATTTAGACCACGTATATGTACAAGAGTCAAAAACTGAACACTGAATAATCCAGACTGAATTCACGAATGCACCTGCTATTTACCACAGCTACAACTGTCTTTTGAGAATAACAGGCATACGACTCATCTATCTGCAAAAATGCTTTGTAATCTAATTGTGTGACACGAGATTTAATCACTTTAATGTTTCTGATGTTCCTCCCCATCCATTCCTGCATCCGCCGCCTTTTCCCTTCATAGTATATGTTCGCTATCGATATATATGTATCGCTGCATCCGTCTCCAAAACCATTAAACAGATAAAACGGAGAAAAGAGAAAGTCTTCTGACGAATGGACACGGTCACATATAAATAAATAAATGAATAATTAAGATGTGGCATGTCGTACGTAATCTCCTCCTTGGACGCACTTTGACTGGAAAGACGCATCTTTCGACAGAAACCCGGTCTGATCTGTGTCCTCTGTCCGATGGGACATTAATGTGTCACGCACAGGAATAGCCGAAGACAACATCAGAGCAAACCAGTCATTCATATTTGAAACTTTTTAGTTTTTTTCCTTTTATTCTATTATCATCAGCAACTTGCAAAACAGTCACCATCTATTATTTTTTTTATTATATCAAGAAAGCCCTACACTCAAACAAATGACCAGAACTAATGTGTGTGTGTGTGTGTGTACATATATATATATATATATATATATATATATATATATATATATATATATATATATATATATATATATATATATATATATATACACACACACACACACACACACACACACACACACATATATATGACGTAATAAATTGCCACAAAGTTTTTCAGTCGATAACCCCAAAAGACCAAAGGTTTTAGAGCTTAAAGGTTTGGATTACCACTACTTTTGCATTTTGATTATACTGAAATTAAAGTGTTCATTAAATCAACTCGAATATTTTCATTTAAGACCCAGCTATGGGTTTTCTGCCCACATTTGTGAATGAGAGTTTCACAACTTTATAAAAAAATAAAAATAAAAAAAAAAGAGAAGAAAACTGTCCACCACAAAGGACATTCCATAAAAATTTTAAAAACTGCATCTGAAAAAACTGTTGCATCATGATGTTTAAGTTTTCAGTTATTTTAACTCAGATGTCAACAGAAAAAAGTTAACAGAACTTTGAAAAGTAAGTTGTCAGAGCTTAAATTACACAACAACACAATTCTATGTTAACAGAATTTAATGTTTATTAGTTCCTCTGGCATTGTTTTCGCTAACCACAAATCAGAATTGTTCACTGGGTAAAACTCAAAAACATGGGGCTCAAAATTCAAAACAAGCTAATTGATGCCTCAGTTACATTGAGTCACACTTACTTAATGACTAAAAGTCATAAATATTTTCTACTGAGCAACATTTTCTGCCCCTTCACTTGCAGCACCCTTAAAGGTTAAAAATTTCAAAGAGAATAAAAATAACAGAAAATAATTACATTTCTAAATCAGCTGAGTTGATTAGCTGCCAACAACTACAGGTTCTGTTTTGCTATGAAGGACAACTCAATTTTTACCTGTGTGGGAGAAGGAAGAAGTTCAAACCTAGACCTCAGACAGAAAATAGAGGATGGACATGAATCATTGAGAAACATTGAGAAAAAAATGATTTTGAAAAGAATTGGTCAAAGAACCCTAAAAATGGTCCATATCCTGCATGGAAGCTGATAAAAAAACACTAAGTAAAAGGTGGAATTGCTGTTCCTATACTGGGTTTAGTCTTGTCCTTTGTGTGCTGTTATATTTAATCTATTTTGTCATCCAGGATTTTATACAGTGCATTCTGGTTCAGGTCTTCCTCCAAAAGGAGATTTTTCTTTTTCAGGAACATCTAGGTTGAGGAGAAAGTAAATAAGTACTTTCAAAGCGATTTTTTTTTTTTTTTTTCCTAAATACGTATAATAATATTGAGTACCTGTAACGCTTTACAGTAAATCTGTATGTGACACATCAATTAAAATAATTACTTAAATAATCAGTATTTTCATTTAGTTCAAGATTGAAGCTCAAATGTTCTTTACAGAAACACAGAAAACTGGCTGAAATGAATTAAAAATATAACTAGACAATTTCCACACACAGAAATCGGGTGTGGAAACTTTTTTATCTGCCCTTGTGATAACTGGAGTCATTTTTTAAAGTATTGTTTTGGTTTTAAGGTCACATTGACAGTTTTTAAAGAACTAGAGTTTTGTGGCTATAATTTAATGTGCTGTAACACGGTGAATCTGAATTTTCCGATCAGGACCTTGAATGGGTCAAGACTTTC
The DNA here is from genome assembly GCF_902148855.1 of Sphaeramia orbicularis. NCBI lineage: Eukaryota > Metazoa > Chordata > Actinopteri > Kurtiformes > Apogonidae > Sphaeramia > Sphaeramia orbicularis. The sequence continues at coordinate 47,456,498 of NC_043964.1, forward strand.
TTTATTGAGTGTCCAGTTGGCAGACTAAAAAAACACAACATTGCTGTGATTCATGTATCACAACCAATAACACTGTTGCTGTGTTAAATAGATTTTTCAGGTTTTTAAGCATATTTTTATACAAAACTAACACTGAAATGATTCCAAGACAGACTCACTGGTTCCTTCAGATGCAGATGAATGGAAATAAAATAGTTCCATGTGCAGTGACTGAGAGAATAATTCAAGTACAGAGATGTGGATCACTGTAAGTTTGCATCTGCATCAACAGTGCACGTGCGCATGCACACACACACACACACACACACACACACACACACACACACACCTACACACCTACACACACACACACACACACACACACACACACTCTTGTTAAAAGACTCTACAAGGTCAAGTTCAAGGACAAAAGAGCCAGTGAATGTAGCCTCTCATTCTAAGGTTTAACGCTGAACATGTCAGCAGCTGAAGGACACTGGCTGATCTCATATCTGAAAGGATTTTTGATAAATAATTAATATAGATATAGAACCACTTAAGTAATAAGTAAATGTTTTACACAAATAATTATTACATTCAATTATTAACTGAAGCACCACAGACACAGCATGTTCATACAGTTTAAATTAGACTTTACCCTCTATAGGATATACAGACCTAAATACCAGTCACTACATCATACATTTGAGGGCAAATTAGAAATTACCCTGATGTTTTTCTGGATCTCAGTCCATTTATTTGCATTTGTAGGTTTTTCCCATTCAGTGTGAACAGGTGACACAGCTAATGTTAGTATTGTATTTTTGTTTTGTGTTTGCTGAGACACACTCATAGATAAGCATTGTATAAGACACCCTGACACAATAGATTCATAAGCAGTTTTCTATTCCGCATTAACAAACTTTCTTTCTTTCTTTCTTTCTTTCTTTCTTTCTTTCTTTCTTTCTTTCTTTCTTTCTTTCTTTCTTTCTTTCTTTCTTTCTTTCTTTCTTTCTTTCTTATGTATTTAATCTCTACCTTGATCTGCAGCTATTGATATTTTTGTAATCAATTAATCTAGTAATGACTTTCTTCAATGCCATTCAATGATTATTTGAATAGATAAAAAAAAATAAAAATGTGAAAAGACATGTCTGAAAATGACAAACAACTTGTCTTTTATTCCAGAACCAGCTGAAACAACAGCCACAAAAAGTATCAAGGTAAAAGGATAGATCTAAAAATATCTATATAGAAATAGCAACAACAATAACAACAGTATAAAGGTATATATAACAATATCTATTGCTGTAAACAACAACAAACAAGTCAAATGACATCTATTACCAACAATATGTGCACTGCAATCTTCAACACATGTGGATTCCTATTTGCTAACTTACTAACAAGTGAACATGGAAGTAACTAAGAAATGATCAAAATAAACACAAATATTTGTAATATTTTTGTGAAAGTTTAAAAATTTAAAGGAGTAAGTAATGGATCCAATGAAGAAAACTGATCATATAGAAATTTTCTGCCTTCCTTGTCTCTTCTGAGCTACGCTCCATGTTGTTAGTATTGATCTTGGCATCATGTGTGTCACAATAAGCATCTGTGTGAAACACAACAGTGGAACCAATGTTAAGCGGCAGCAAAATTAAGGAAACAAAGATTCAGCTCAGGAAAATTGTAATTGAATCATTTTTTTTCTAATAGATTTGAATCAATTAATAATTTGAGCTCTATAAACCAACAACTCATTTGAGTATTGTGCAGCTGTTCACTTGCAACACTTTTATGGAATAAAAATGAGAAAATTAAGTGAGTTCAGCAACATATTCTCCATCTTAAGGAAATGGAATACAGTAGGATCCAAAAAGATACACTAATAAATACATGTCATTTATTTTAGAAAATCTAGACAGGAATACCAGTTTAATACAGGAATTGACCAGGATTTAGCAGCTTTGGTGAAAGTGATGTTTGTAAAGTGTTTCACATGATCAGACTGTGAGTTTTGTTGGTTTCACAGAAAAAGCTGCTGAAAGAACATGTTTTACAGGATGCAACATTAAAAAGATCTGTTGCAGCTCTGCGATGTTGTGATGTTTTCACTGACAGAAACAGGACCAAAGTATGTTCAGACATCTTTGCTTATCATCTAAAATTATCAGTAAAAATCCTTATAATTTGAGCATCAACAAATTTTCACATGTCCTCAGTGCATTGTAATGAGAGAGGGATTCTGGTCCAATCGTGTAAAACACATTTCAGGTACAAGAGAATGCTTTGGAAACAGTCTTTAAGGATGTACTCAAAACACATTGGGGGTCAAAGGTCAACAGTTAAAGGACAAGGCTGTAATTTCATGCCTGTCCTTTAACATAAGTATCTGAAGAACAGTTTAGCAGAATACTGGAAAATTTGGTAAGGATGAACTAATTAGATTTTGGTGGTCAGTGGTCAAAGGTTAAGGTCATTGTCACCTCACTGAACACATTATAGCTATACCTTTTAATAACATTGTTAGTAATTGAGAACTGCACAAACAATACAATACAATACAATACAATACAATACAATACAATACAAGGAGAGTGGACAGATGTAATTTGATAATTTTGAACTAACATCAGGTCATAACATTAGTATTTGTTGGTTTTAGAATTGTTTTGAGGTCGCACAACACAAGATGGTTTGTACAAAAAGGGCCAAAGTCATCTTCACCTTTTGAGGAGACTGAGGTCCTATCGTGTGCACAGGCCTCTACTATGGACATTTTATGTCTCTGTGGTAGCCTCTGCTATCTACTATGCTGTGGTCTGGAGCAGGCATCACTGACCGGGACAAGAAAAGACTGAACAGGCTGGTCAGGAGGGCCAGCTCTGTCCTTGGTTGCCCACTGGACACTGCGGAGCACGTGGGTGAGAGGAGGAAGTTAACCAAGCTGACATCTATCATGTACAACACCTCTCATCCACTGCATCAGTCCATGGAGGCTTTAAGCAGCTCCTTCTGTGGCAGAATTGTAAACCCACAATGTAGGAAAGAGCGCTATCACAGGTTGTTCATCCACACTACTGTCAGACTGTACACTGTAAGACCGGATAAGTTGAGTTTACTTAAAAAATTTGAGGAAACCAGTTGCCTTAAAAAATTTTAGTAATGAGTAATGAAAACTTGAGTGTATTAAACTTAAATGCTTGATTTGAATGGAATTGCTATTTTAAGTACAACACACTAAATGCCAAGTTAATTTAACTTAAAATTTGTTGCAATATCAATTGCTTTATAAAATCATTAGACTTAATATCATCAGTTCGTTTTACTCAATTCCAAGCTGATTTAAATTAAAATCTTTTGCAATATAAATTGCTTTGTATAATTATTAAACTTAATATATTGAGTTTATGACACTTAATTCCAAGTTAGTTTAATTCAAAATCACAAGCAGTATAAATTTCAATAAACACACACACACACAAAAAAAAAAAACTACCAAATTGACATTCTTTTTCTTTTTTTATTTTGCTGTAGAAGTTTTAACTTTAAACTACAACATGAAAGTCATGGAAAATAATGTCTTGTCTATATAACCAGATGTTTTCAACCTTTCTCTCTATAAGATAGCATTTTTCAGTCTAGTGAATGAATGTTTAGCCCTACTCCAAACTCAGGTTGGAAGGTCCATGCTTTAACAAACAACCTTAAATCACTAGCTCCTGCAAACATATTTCACATAAAACATGAAAAGGTCTTGTACCGACATTTTCTCAGCTCTTTCACAGCAGCAGTTATGCTGCTTAAATAACTGAATTACAAAAAATTACATAAAAATATTGACAATATGGATTAATACGTGGGCTATTCCTCTGTTTTAATTAAACTGACCTGGTTGACAAAATAACACATTTCAAACAATGAAACGAGAGCAACTGGATCAACAACCCATGATATCAGTACCGGTGTCATAAGACATAAAGGGCAAACAGTGCACAAACAGCAACATGGTTTTTGAAAAGTGCAACATGACAAACTAACCACCATGATACCTGGAGCAGTAGCATAATTATTTGAAATCCCTTTTTAGACTTAAAGTTGGTTTTTCACCTGTTCAATTAATGATCACCTCATCATCAAGCTCTGCAGAAGCCTAATAATGATGTAATGGCTTCCAGGTGTGATGGAAGAGGGAAATATCTAAAACATGCAGGATACCAGCCCTCGAGGACCAGAAATGGACACCCCTGCGTGAGAAGTAGCCCCTCCTCCCCCACTAAAACATAAAATCAACCACTGAAATGGTAAATTGTAAAATACACAAAATAAACTCTCCCACAAACAGCTAGATCTACAAAGTCACTGACACATCAAGCTGACTTCAGAGATTAATTCTCAACTGCAGCTCAGTTTGTGATTTGGAGCAAAAGATGCAACTTAAAATGGTGGCCCTTCACAACTCAGTGGAGATAAAAAGGTGTGGTCATGACTAAAACTTAGTGATTTAAATCCATTCAACTTGAACTTTTTTGTACTTTCGATTATGTCCACAAGTTAGTAGAATATACTTAACATTTTATAGTAATGTAATAAAACTTAAATCATTTAAGTATTGTAATTAAAGCAATTTAGTAAATACAAAGTCTGGGTTTGCAGTGTACAACACAACAGTGTAATCCCACCCTATGTGTCTCAGCTGTACTGTCTGACATTTTGTATTTCTTAACTGTTGTAAATATGCATATAATCTGTTCTCAATGCTATTATTATTGTTAATATTTTATACTGTTTTTTTTTTGCACTGTCTTGTTTTTTGCACTGTCTTCATGCATGCACTTTATTCTGTTGCTGCTTTAACCGTCAAATTTCCTCATCTTGGGATCAATAATCACTAATCTAATCTAATCTAATCTAAATTTGATCTGATCTGATCTGATATTTTCCGGTCCCACCCCAACCCGCCCAATCCAGGCCAATCCAGTCCAATCCAGTCCAACCCAATTCAATCCAATCTAATCCAATCCAATCCAATCCAGTCTAATCTAATCATTTACAAAGATTCCAAAAGATTTATCCTCTGTGGTTTTTTTTTTTTTTTTTTTTTTTTTTTTTTTTTTTTTTTTTTAAATCAGTCCATTCTTTGTATTTACTGTCAAAGCAGAGACATCAAATCAAGAAATTTCTGGTTATCTTTTTTGCAGCAGCATCTGGTTTCACCAGATCATTCATATTCTGAACCTCTGAGTGATGTTTTGCACGTTTAGATACATCTAATTCATGATAAAATAAGGAAATTGCAACTGCTTTTTTAAAATAATTTTTAAAATGATGAAGGAAGCCTTGTGCAGTGATTATTTGCAGACTGATTTGTGTGATAGTGAACTCTTGAAGTCAGAGGCTGATAAAAACAAATACACTACCCAGCATGCACTGCTTTCAGCAAACAGAACAGGATGGATACAATGAAGTTCACAAAATAAAACAATCACATTCCAATAGAATAGAATAGAATAGAATAGAATAGAATAGAATAGAATAGAATAAATCTGTTCCTGAGATGGACCAAAATTGTAAGAGATGATGATGATGATGATGATGATGATGATGATGATGATGATGATGATGATGATGATGATGATAATGATGATGATGATGATGATGATGATGATGATGATGATGATGCGCATTAGAGTCCTTCATGTTTATTTTCAGCGCTGTGGATAATCCTTCAGCACCGAAGTTGGACTTGTCATTCTGATGCCACTGACATGTTCATTGACACAGAGATTTACTTTTGAGAGATGAACTAAGGATTTTAAGCGAGAGACTGGCTTTTGCAGGTAATCCATGGTGTTTTGCTATTTGTAGTTGTAGTAATTGTTTTAAGAAATGCACTTACTGTTTTGCAAATGTCGAGAATGATCCGAGAAACGTACTAAAGCGACTGAGAAAAACTGTCATATAAATCATAAACTGGCCAACATTTCTGACTGACAAAGACTGAAAAAAACAAACAAAAGAAAAAACAAACAAAAAAAGAGACATCAGGTGGGTGAAAATGTTTGCTGTTGAAAAAACATCAAAGTATAGTGGAAAAATTATATGTTACATTTTTCCAGAGCTTTCAGTCTCATCTCATCTCCTCATGTTATTTGCATTGTTGTCAAGGGATATGGCTTAGCCATCATTACGTATAGCAAAGATATGAATGCCTGAAAATGAAGTGAGAGGACAGTGAGTTCATTTGTGATCAAAATACAGTGGATTCTAGTGAATTCTACATTTTTAAATATGAGAAAACATGTGAAAATCTTTGCACAAATGATCTACTATAATTGAATGGGTGGATACTAAACTTCAGTATTTGTACGGTACCAACTAAATCTACTGTGAATTGAAAAAAATGCCTTGTTTTTTTCTGTATCATTGGGCACTAAATGTCAATAGCTGGAGCAGTGTCAGTGCATGCAGCATGGACAAATGTCTTTTACACATATTTACTGCTGATGCTGTGATATAGACAATGCTGAGTTGTGGTAAATGCAGTAATTCAACATATAGGTAAAATATAATTTGTAAAGGGGCCAGGGTTTTCTTCTTGTATAAATGTCACAAAGCTATCATGAAATGCCTCTTTTACATATGAAAGAAAGAATCTAGTTTTCTCAGGTTAAGATAGATAGATAGATAGATAGATAGATAGATAGATAGATAGATAGATAGATAGATAGATAGATAGATAGATAGATAGATAGATAGATAGATAGATAGATAGATAGATAGATAGATAGATAGATAGATAGATAGATAGATAGATCAAAAAACCCAAAACAAAATGACAAAAAAAGTACTTAATGAAATCTTAAGGCATAAAAATAAACTTTATTAATAATAATAATAATAATAATAATAATAATAATAATAATAATAATAATAATAATAATAATAATAATAATAATACATCACACTTATATTGCACTTTTTTGGACACTCAAGGACGCTTAGTTCAGTCTGATGAAATGCATGCAAAAAATGCAAAATGAAGAGGATAATATTATAATAGAGATAAATCACTTGGGAAAGGTTAAATGTAAATACAATTAATTTGGAGGTCAACACAAAAATAGTTCTAGCTCTTTAAGGGTTAAAAATATCAGATCTGGACATACCATCTGATGTGTTGTTGTTGTTGTTTTTTTTTCCTCAGGATTTCTAATCTCAAAGCATATCACACATATCTGGATATTGAGAGTAATTTTAGATGCACAGACTGAAGGTCTGCAATACAATCTAACCGATTAAAAATACTGATCTAATCCATTACAGTACCCTCTGTAACAACATGCACCACATCTTCAGTAAATTTAATGGATACATGGATGAATGCGCAATATAATCTCCTGCACCAGTCCTAAAATCTGCACGTATGACCAAGGCCAACAATTAATATTCAGGAGTTAAGAGTTCACCAGTGATGGACATATGATCAGGTGCACAGACTTTAAGGTCACACTCATAGTTATTTGTTCTGACATGTTGTCCCTTTTTCTAACTGTACTTAAAGTAGTGCAATAAAAGACAACTCACACTTTTTCCACACAAAGATAATTTATGTTTAACCCTTACAGACCCAAGCATTCACCACCAACTAAAACCATTTACCGATCTAAAATAGGCCTATTTAATATACCTGTTGATCCACTTAACAAAGTAATTGTAAAATCCAGTTTGTCATCTTTTCATTGTTATCAGATATGACCATTTGAACGTTCAAAGGACAGTGAACGAGGAAACACCGTCATCTTCTACAACATTGATTCACCAGTAAAACCCACGTAGTTTTATAAATGACAGTGGATGGAGACACTTGTTTTTATACTCAGTTAATGATATAAAATGTTGAAAAAGTCACCTTTTCCTTATTTTGTTTCTGATTTGATCTAATAACTTTTGAATTTACTCTGAGCTTTTATGACGATCTACATGATCACTTAATAAAATATAGGAAAATACCAAATTTTTAAATGAAAAATATAAAATACAGAAGATACTTTTATAATAAATGGTAAATGGATTGAACTTACGTAGCGCATTTTCTATACCTTCATGGTGCCCAAAGCGCTTTACAATTCCTCACATTCACCCATTCACACACACACACTCATACACCAGCGGGCGACTGCTGCCATGCAAGGCGCTACCTGGCCCTACTGGGAGCAATTTAGGGTTCAGTGTCTTGCCCAAGGACACTTCGGCATATGGACAGTCAGAGCCAGGATTCGAACCGCCGACCCTTTGGTCATTGGACGACCCGCTCTACCAACTGAGCGAGTCGTCCAATGATAAATGGTGATATGGTGATAAATCAATTGAGAAAGACAAAAAAAAAAAAAAAAGTCTGTGGGACTTTAATGGTAAAAGATTGAATGTAGGGTTGAGATTAAAAAAAAAAAGAAGGAAAATCAAGATGTCCCTGCTCCTGTTCTTTGACGACAAAACCCATCAGATCTGTCAGTAAATCCACCCGTGTTACTGTCCAGGGTTTCTTTTTCTACAGCTGGTCCATAGTATTGCTTTACTTAAGTAAGTCTAACCAAGAAAAACTGTATTTCACACTGGTGTTGGGTTTCAGGTTTATAAATGTTTGACAGGGATGTGTCAAGAAAAAAAAATAGATAGAAGAAATGAATAAATACACTTCAATAAAGTTCAAACAAATGAATCAATACAGGGATCATTGAAATGTATGTTATTTCTACAATTCAGTCTTAACGGACCGTATGTAGAATTTATTTATTTAAGAAAAGAAAAAGAAAAGAAGGTAAAGGTAAATTATCAAACAATTAACCATTTAAGAATGAAACCGGCAAGAATTAAATAGTAACAATAACTAATAAATAGATACATTTGTGGGAGACTAAGTAAACGACAAAAAATAAAATAAAAAAGAAGCTACGAGAATCAAGTATAGCAGCACCAAAAATGACACTTCATTGAAAAAAAATATGATGTGCTACTGCAAATCGTTTTGGCCGTTCTATTGAGGTTAGCTATTTTTACTTGTTAAACCTTGAATTAACCGTAAATTGAAGATGCTTTGCGTCTCAACAATGTGTTTTACAACATACTTACATCTGAGAGTATGCGTTTACATTGTGTTTCTGCAGGAATCTTCATTATCATCACTTCTCCGTGTAGTCTTTTGTCACACCTCGTGAATTGCATTTTTACTGACAGTGTCTTGTATGTGCTTTACAAAAAAATCTCGAACATGTCCCACTCTTCTCTACGTGGATAAGACTCACACTTTCTGCAGTGGAACATCGATGAAGTGGTTTCCTCGAGAACATGGACGCGTACATCGGCATCAGCATCGAAAAATGTTACTTTCATGAAGCCGTACATAAAAAATGTCTCTTCTACTTGGAAAAATATGTTTGCGGTAAACTAGGTCAGCGCAGATATATGTGGATGTTGGTAGGAGATATTGGTTCTTCTTTTATTTCTTGCAAGTAACTGTATTTTTGAAGTTAATGATTTATGGACAAACAGATGCCCGGGTGTCTTTACGCAGGTTATACCGGTGCCCATCAGAGACAACATGGCGTCTTCCGTGTGTCATCTGCACGCGGACACGCCCGTGCACCCACGCACACAGACACGCGCAGACAGAGGAAGCGTCAAGGTGTGTGGTGGCCTTGAACTTGAGCTCATTCCATTTGTGCGTCTGTGTCTGCGCCCTCCTTCTTCTGTTTCCGTGTTAAACTTGACCTTGACCTTCAGGGGCCTGTCTGACCCTCTGTGCACCCCCCCCCCCCCGCCCCACACACACACACACACACACACACACACACACACACACACACACATCCTTAACCTCCCCACAGCCCCTACCCACCCTCCAGTAGACCACACTATGAGCAGGACTTACTGTCTGGGTGGTTTGGCGTTTGTCCGCTGTCGCCCACACAGCGGACCAAACACTGTTACGCGTTTCAGAGACACTGATCAGGTGAACACATTTCAGATTATCTCAGAAAACACATGTTTACTAAGCTTTACAGACCAGATTAAAAACACCAAACTATCTATCATCACTTCATGTAGGTCTCATTGGCTACAGATGACTTTGTTTCCATCTTAATTATCTGCACTCATCTGATCGATTTATTCTTCATTGTATTTCATTAAACCTCTGCATTATTTCCTGACCACGAAAGGAGCACCGACACAGATCATGTAAATGAAATCTGATCACACAACTTCCTCTTGGGTTGATAAAGCATTCTTATTCTGAAATCAGTGTCGCTTTTATGGTAGGCAAAATACTGTTTTCATCGTTGTCATGAAAGTCTCTCGATGAACAAACTCGATATTTTATTGTGAATTATATGCAATTAATTGTCAAAGTCTGCTTTAGCCTATTGGCATAACAAATATTAATATATGAACTACTCTGGGGAGATTTTTAAAACCAGCTGCATGCAAACATGCAAATTGCATTTTAATTTATGCATACACATCACTTTTTTTTTTTTTTCTTTTTTTTTCGGTTTTTAAAATATCTGTCTTGGATGCAGAATTATAACTACTGAAATGAGCAGATAAAATAAAATAAAAACAACAGTCTAACTTCAAGTGCAAGACAGAGTGGAATAATTATGTTTTATTTTCAGTCATTCATAGTCATTGCATGCAGAGACATTGAGCGTTCGGAACAGATATGGCAAGACAAGAAAAAAAAAAAAAAAATCAAAACATACCCAGTGTTAACATCGGAAAACGGTAGAAACAAACTGTTACCTTAAAGTTGTTATAGAAAATGAACACATAATATATCAATACACCTACAGATATAGTGTAAATCTCCGTTGGCTTTTGCATTGATTCCTAATTCATCTGCCGTTAGCACTGAGATAGAGACAAAAGAGTTCAAAAAGAGAATTAAATCTAGTCAAATGGCTTAATTTGCTTCCTATAGATAGATAGATAGATAGATAGATAGATAGATAGATAGATAGATAGATAGATAGATAGATAGATAGATAGATAGATAGATAGATAGATAGATAGATAGATAGATAGATAGATAGATAGATAGATAGATAGATAGATAGATAGATAGATAGATAGATAGACTTTATTGATCCTAACTGGGAAATTCCCGTGCAACAGCAGCAGCATGACACGCAGTAAAAAAATAGAAACATAAGAGCAAACACACTAAACACATAATACATATTCAAAGTATTAAAAACACCTCTCTCTCTCTCTCGCTCTCTCGCTCTCTCTCTCTCTCTACACACACACATATATATATATATATATATATATATATATATATATATATATATATATATATATATATATATATATATATATATGAAAACACTAGTGCACACATGTTTATATCTTTACATGTAGATGTGTTAACTGATCTCCTCATAACACATTTTTAAAAATGGTCAAACGATTTAAAAGATTATCATGACATAAAAAAATTAATGTTCTTGATATGCACTGTCTTTTATCTTGTATTTGTATGTTCTTTGTTAAAACAAAGACAAAATGTTTTAGTTTACCCAGTTCTATGACGTTTTCCATGTCCTGAAACTGTATTTGTGGAACGTTCCAACGCTTAATGAGCATTTGTCATGTTCTGACCATAAAGACTAAAAGTCTAAAAGTACAATCAGCCGTCAACACTGCAAAATAAATGAAATCATACTTTAAAACTGGGAAGAAATAATGATTTGACTTTTTTTTTTTTTTTTGGACTGGGATATTGACTTACGTTGAGTTATATCACGTCTCAGAACATCAGTACAGAATCGTTATGAAAGTGCTTGGTCTGATTAAAACAAAATATTAAAATACGTCGCAAAGATATTTTTTTGTTTTAAGGTCAACGTGTTTAGGCACTGTATTCCAATATTCACACGACAAAAACAAGCTCTGACTTCAATCCAAAATAAGATTCATTCACCTTTCAACACGTTTTCATCACCTAATGCCAAAAAAAAAAAAAAACATATTTCTTTGGTCACTTAGTGGCTACACAAACAGTTTCATCCTCAAATATCTGTTACTGTATACGCTTTTCCGTCAAAACAGTTTGAGACTCATCTCATATAAATTTCAAACTATGTGCAGGTAGTGAAACAATTACGCAAATAACACGACTCCAACGCACAGTTAGACCTGTGAACCAATGCCATAATTCTCTAAACTTAAAGCTTCCAAATCCCCTCCATAAACCCTCTTTACGCTTCCTCCAGAGGAAAAGCACACATACATTCAACCCGAAAACTAAAATGATAAATGCCCGATGGGTGCAATTACTTTAATAATCATATATTTCCTTTGAAAAGCTGGAAATACCCCTGGTTTGTTATGATTTTTAAAAATACTTTTACAGCAGCGAAGTTTTGCCATGTGTTTGGCAGCGTCGATTATAAGTCTTTAAATGTGTCTATAATTCCGTGTAATACTGATGCATTTTTACACCAGGACTCAAATAACTTCAGATAATATTTAAAAGAATGAACAAATTATAGGAGGAAAGTTAATGTATGCTGGCCTCTTGAAGTTGATTAACTTTAAAAACGTTGCATGTATTTCATATTTTTATTTGCCTTTTACTTGGCAGAGTTAAGTTTTAATATAAAAAAAATATATTATTAGCATGTGAGTAGAAAGGTGCATTTTGAATGTAAATTTACTGAAATGACATGTCGGTCTCAGTGGTTTATGTCTCTTGATTCCAAATTCACAGATTTGTCACTCTGTTCACGCACTGAAGTCTGACATGATGCAGCTGCGCGAGCAGAGCAGCGCATGCAGGAAGGTGAACGGTTTCACGGAGCTCGCGCTGTTCTCGTGCCACCGCTTGAGTCTCGTAAAAATATTTTTTCTTTGACTGACAATCCCCGCCAAGTCTCTTCTCCTTCTTTTTTCTCTTGTCCCGTCACGTGATCACCCAGTCTCATCCAATGGACACGCGTCCTCCCTCCTTCCCCAGTCCCGGGGGCTTGTTGCGTCAAGGCTGCGGCTGAAATGTAACCGGAGGTCCGGCCGGTTACCGGCAGTCTTTGCCTTTGAGCGCCGTCACCAAACGGTGCACCAACGCACGGGCTATGACAGTGCGCGTGACGGTCCAATTGATTTACCTGACCTCCACGTGCCCATAAGAGCCGGTGGTTACAGACAGACCCATGCGCATCCGTTCACCGTCTCCAGCCCATGTAGCAGCTGAGCGCACGAGAGTCTGAGAGGACACGGCGACCACCAGAGGCCAGAGTGGGAAAAGGAGCGCCTATGACCGCCTCCCTGGTCCTAAACCCTCGCTGGCCAGCGGAAACGGTAATGTTTGTGTATGACAACAACCTGGACGACCTGAACAAGAACATGGAAGGGTTGGTGGGCAGCGGCAACTTCGCCGCTGCCACTGCGGCGAGTCAGTGCCGCAACATTATGGCGCACTCGGCTGCGCTGAGCGGCCACCCGTCGGGTCTGGTGCACTCTTCCGCCGGCTACTCCACTGTGGACGTGTCTGCCTCGGGCACCAGCGAGACAAGCGCATCCTCCGCGAAGCAGTGTGCAGCGGGACCCTGTCCGGCGGCCGCGGTGCCGCACCAGAGCTCCTCCGCCGCCACCGCTCTACCTTACAGCTACTTTGGTAACGGCTACTACCCGTGCAGGATGGGGCGGGGTTCTCTGAAGTCGTGCACCCAGGCGGCCGGAGCCGCGCTCAGCTCACAGTACATGGACACCACAGTGACCTCTGACGAATACCCGAACCACCGGGCCAAGGAGTTCGCCTTTTACCACGGCTACCCCAGCCCGTACCAGTCCATGGCCAGCTACCTGGACGTCTCCGTGGTCCAAACCCTGGGCACCGGGGAGCCCCGCCATGACACCCTGCTGCCTATGGACAGCTACCAGCCGTGGGCTCTGACCAACGGCTGGGGTGGGCAGATGTACTGCTCCAAGGACCAGGGCCAGGCCGGTCACCTCTGGAAGTCTGCTCTGGCGGGTAAGACTCAGCTTGAACCCCCTTTGTTCAGCTCAGCATTTAAACAATGACAGATGGGCCTGGAGCCAGGCCACGTGTAGGAACTGGACATGTTAGGGGAGAGCACCTCATATTTACCTTTTAATGTATTTTTTTTAAAGATAATATGTTGTTAGAATTAAGTACCTTCACAGTATAACCCGATCATTAACTCTGTACATTAATCATTGAACAAATATGCCTAAATAAAGAAAAGCAATCCATTCTGCTCGGGGGCTTTTTCTGCAAATGATGCGCAAAATGAGACAAGTTAAAGCAGATGATCAGACTGTGAGTACAGTTAATGATACCAGACAACAGGCTGTAACAACTAAACAGGGCTTTCTCGTGTGTTACTGCTGAGGAAGGTATTTATTAAAGCTATTACACAAGACATTTAATTAACCAAAAAGGTCACGTGTAGCCTGGTCCTGCTGATCTAATAATTAGCTCATTATCAGATAACTAATGTTCACATTGATGTGTTAACATCGCGATAAAATAACTCCTTCTACTATTACTGTTATACTTAATAAAATTCAGTATGAGGGTTATTTTATGAACTCCCTTGTGACGTTTTGGACATTTTTCTATGTTATTAAAATCTGCAGGAACAGTGCACTTTGAGAGACTGTCCGTTTAACCAGATGGACAGGCGAAATGACGGCCGCAAATGAAGGACAGACAAAAACAAAAGCATTAATAAACACTTTAAAATAGCCTGTGCAGCAATAAATAAAACAAATAATCGAGCTGAGGTAGGGTTCAGGTATGGCTACACGTTACATTTTCAAGCATTATGTTATAATAATTTTAAAAGATCGCTTTGCAATAAATAAATTAGATCTATTTGGAAAAAAACAAATAATCAACAAGAAAATTTCCATACAAACGTAATGCATTTTCGGCCTGGCCTCGTGCTTTAGGTTGTTGTGGGCATAATGTTGCCTGTGTGCGTGGGTTAGGATGGATGTCCAATCAGTTCAAAGCATGAAGTGACGCTGTCATTTAAGCTACATACTCTGAAAAACGCAAATAGAAGTGTCTAAGTGTTTTCAGTCTCATCCTCAGACTCCTTCCCTCCACTTTTCTTTCGTTCAGATGTTGTTGCGCACCAGCATGACGGCTCTCCGTTCCGCCGCGGCAGAAAGAAGCGGATACCATATACCAAGGTACAGCTCAAGGAACTGGAGAAAGAGTACGCCGCCAATAAATTCATCACCAAGGACAAGAGGAGGAAGATTTCGGCCGCGACCAACCTGTCGGAGAGGCAGATCACCATCTGGTTCCAGAACAGGAGGGTCAAGGAGAAAAAGTTCGTGGCCAAAGTAAAGAGCAGCAGCGCGCCTTAGCATGCAGGTGAATCTGAACTGAACTGAAAGAAAGAACTCGGAAAAAATAAAAGAAACACCACATGGTGCTCTTTTCGGACTCTTACTCGTGTGCGTCAAACAATACAAGAAACAGACGGAAGAAAAGGACATAAAGGACAAAAAATAAGAGAAAAGAACCAAAGTCGTTTGGTAAGCCTCGTCCGCAGAGGCGTCCTGTACATATAGCACCTTCCTGCCTGCTCTCTGTTGTAACTGTCTGTCAGCTGTCTGTGTTTTACTGTTCGTCTGTGTTGTCTGTGCCCAGTAGCGGGGAAAAAAACACTATTATGCATATTGTTTATAACGCCTGTAAACCAGTAATCAAAGTATAGTGCATCACTTAATAAATTCTTTTAATCCCACTGAAGTCTGTGTTAGGTTACATCTTAAACTCTTAAACTGATCCAAAAATGCAATCGGGCACCTCGGCGTGGCCGTGCGTAATGTGGGCGTAATGCGTGTCTGTATCCCCAGTCCATACCCATGCAGATGAAACGTGTTTATGAGGCTTCAGGTTTAGATTCGGATCAAACCTCCGTATGGGACGCGCGACAACAATGTTATCAATTTACTCAGTGTCATTTCACAGGCCTGTGTAGAACCGTGTGAACAAAACTTCCAACGTATTAAACGGGATGACGGATTAAAATTCTTTACGCTACTCAAAGTCGGAAATTGCAGGTTAAACTCAGTCCAGGACAAGCTTTAAACTGGAGTGTTTTGATATATAAAAATCTCCCTTATTCAGGGTGAGCCGGTAAATAGAGTAAATAAAGATGGAACTAATAAAGGGGGTTTCATACAATACAAATGGGTGAATGTAGTTAGAAACAATTCCTGTGCAAATTTAGAAGCAAAGGATTCCCCCATCCTTTAAAGTCGACTCAATGGGATAAGCTCTGGCACTTTACGAAGGTTTAGTTTGATATATATATATATATATATATATATATATATATATATATATATATATATATATATATATATATATTTTTTTTTTTTTTTTTTTTTTTTTTTTTTTTTTTTTTTCCCACAACCTTCACTTCGTGACATTTTATGTACAAAATTTAACGTGAACCACCAGGTTATTTCCATTTGGAAAGTAGTGGGAAATGATCCTTGTAATAACTTCAGGCGCTTCAAATAATAAAATTGTATTCTTACGCATTTTTAGCAATTTGTTTAAACCTTTTTATGGTGGCACTTTTCAGTAAAAGTTACCTTTCGTTATATTAGTCATTGCAGTCATAAGCATTAACTAACAGTTAATTAACTAATGTATTTTGTATTAGCTGAAGTTAATAGCATCAAACAATTAAATCGGTATCTTAGTTGATATGAACACCATTAGTAAATAATTATCATTACATAGTTAATGTTTGTAGCTGCATTAGTTTATGTTACTATAGATGTGTATGAATACCTTAATTAATGTGAAAACCAGTAATAAATTATAGACACATTAGTTAAATGTTAATGTGTTTTTAAAAACATAAAAATTTAATTAACGTATTATCTTTCAAGACACTAGAGTAATTTCATATATATATATATATATATATATATATATATATATATATATATATATATATATATATATATATATATGTTTTGATGTTGAAGCTTTTAAAAACGTTCATTGTTAGAGTGTAGAGGGAATGAATGAAGCAAATACTGCGGAAAAGGAGAAATACAATGTTTTATAAAAGAAGGTAATGATGTAAAACAACATCTTAAATAAGTAGGCTATATATAGGCTAAAAAGAGTAAAAAAAAAATGACAAAGATTGTAAACACGAAATATTAGTAGAGACAACAACAACAACAACAAAACAACAACAACAATAATAATAATAATAATAATAATAATAATAATAATAATAATAGTCATCATCATCATCATCATCATCGTCATCATCACCAGAGAACAGAACTAGCAGACATGTTTATTTCAGTGTGTGTGTGTGTGTGTGTGTGTGTGTGTGTGTGTGTGTGTGTGTGTGTGTGTGTGTGTGTGTGGTCACATCCTACATTGTGTGTGTGTCTAAGGTCTCAGAGAAAGACAGAGCCCTTGACCTTGACGGTCACGTGACAGTCTTTACACTCAGTAGAGTCTATACCGCCAACGTTTTACAGCAACCTTGTCTCATAGAAACAGAGACAGACGCCACACACACAGTCCACACCTCAACGCACACTCCTGTTCACACGAAACCCTATACTGCGCAGCTGCAGCAGAAAGCCTATGGTGCTGCGCGGTCACGATATCGGCGACAAGTGACTGATGATGCCAAGCGGCGTGGGAGCGCAGTACAGTGTCTGCGTCAGGTTTGCAGTAGATGTGGGTTTTATTAAAAGCAACAGCAGCAGTCGGACGCAGAAATAAATCGCATCAGCATTTTGGCATCAGAACGCAAGGTGAAAGGCACCAGCACGCATGCGTAACGGTCGGAGTATGGTTTATTTTTATTTTTACTTATGCTTCAAAACGAAACACAACCCTTCCAATGAATTAAGTTTTTGGAATAATAGGGATTCTGTCCATTTTCTAACTAGAAAACCACAAGCACAGGTTTATATGAAACAATATCTATATGTTTGCAATACTGACAGGAATTCCGACTTTACAATATAATGTGTCAGGTCAAAATAATCATTTACTCAGAAAAATAAGAACGAAAATAGCACCGGATGTGTTTTGACCCTGCATCTCCAAAGTGCAATAGAACGCTGATGATCAAAAACACATATTCTGGTATCTCGTATCCACTCCACACTACCTGATTTTCAGATTCCATTTAACACTAACTGAACAAAATGAACTATTGAACTCACTCGTGCGCAGAGATTTAAGACTTTTCAGATTTAGTGCAGAGTTTAAAATAATGACTGCAAAAGTGATCAAACTTTTACGTGCAAAAAAATCTATTTTTATCTAAATTTGGTCCAAAGTTGCGGCACATTTGGATGGAACCGAAAAATGATCTCCTTGAACTCACGTTATATCTTTAACATTAGACTGAGGGGCATCGTTTCAATATGATGAAGATTTTTATACCTGCTCAGTCTAGTTCTAATTTCTACATCCAATCTGTCTCTACCGCCGCAGTCATCAGTCATGGGCTAATATTTACATTAACAGCGCAATGTAAAGCGCTGTAACACCAGAAAATAAATGGTAAATGGCCTGA